>NC_051240.1:15063471-15253471 GCF_015220715.1 Pygocentrus nattereri
ACAGTAGCGTCTACAGACAGATGGAGGTGAAAATAACTAACCAAAACGATTAGATTAGCCATGTTGAAGATGCTGAAACAGCTCAATAACAAAGCAGTTGGCAAAAGGCTGAACATGCACACATCCCAGCAGGGGGCGCACAAGCACCGGCACCAGTGAAAGAACCTCTGCTGTCCACCAAGTGCTCGCTCTCTCAGATACTGACAGCTTTAGATGGAGGAAATGAAAACTGGGCCTCTGAGAGCGGCTGCAGCAGCAACTTTACAGCATCAACTGTATTCAATGCAATGTCAGTCAGCAGCGCTGAAACGTGGACACAGAGGGTCTTTTACTCCATAGGACAAAGGTTACATTTACACAGCAGGTAGAAGTAGCTCAAATCTGATTTTCTCACTAAATCAGATTTTTTTATTTGGCTGTTCCGATTGTCTTTTAAATGTGGTCTGTATGCGACGTCAGTGTGAACAGACCAGCTCCTAAACCGACCCGCATGCGGAAAAGAACAGAGCTTCACGCGGCTCGTCCAGAGGTAACTGGTCATGATGGCCAGCGAACGCCTGTCACTCCCGGAGTTTCAGCTTCGTCTTTGCCAGCATCACAGGAGCCATCGTGAAGTTCCAGTGGTTGACCATTCCAGTTCACCGGAAAAAGGGCATGTAATTCAGCCACAGCCACTTCTTCGGTCCACATCCTCTTTATACTGTTGTTGACACTGCAGCCTCGGTCTCCCCCGGCCGCGTTCGGTTGTTTAGGTCAAAACCTCTTTGAACATGGAGGGTTTTGGATGAGTCTCTTAATTTTTGGTACAGAAACAATGCCTCAATGATTGAATCTCAGCAATGTGAAATTATGATGATTGTTGAGTTGTATTGACATAAAAGTCGCATGATTTCCGATCTGGCTGTTCAGACAGTCGCAGTGATTGGATTGGATTTCAGTGCCACATATGAAAAGCATCTGAAGTTGGAATTGAAAATGTCAGATTCAGTGTGTGTTTCTGTTCACACTGACACAGAAATGTTACATCTGTGTCACATATGAGGGAAAAGATTGGATTTGGGTCACTTTGACCTGCTGTGTAAACGTAGCCAAAGTTTATTCCTTTTTTTTTTTATTTATTTTATTTTTAAATTGTACAAATCCACTGTTCCTCTGCTTATCATCACTGAAAATGAGATGAGGCTGTTTTTTGCTGACTCCAACACTTGAGTGAGTTGTACGCTCATCATTCTTAGTACTGTTGCTTTAGCAGAAGCAGCGTCACCTGCAATGAATTCTTCCAGCAGAAAAAATGCAGAAATGAGAAAAGGGCCTATTGCATTATATTGTATTATATTGAATTGAATTGTTTACAAAGCATTTTGCACCTGAATGTAAAAAAACAAACTTAGCTGAGCTCCTCTGGTTTTATAATAATGGTACACTGAACTGAACTGAATTGCACTAAATTGATTTGCATTGCATTAAACTGAACTGTAGGGTGGCCCGGTGGGTAGCGCTGTCACCTCACAGCAGGTAGGGCCTGGGTTCGACTCCCCAGCCAGGTGACCAGGGTCCTTTCTGTGTGGCGTTTGCATGTTCTCCCCATGTCTGGGTGGGTTTCCTCCAGCCACCCCCCCCCCCCCAGTCCAAAGGCCTGCAGTCAGGCCAATTGGACATGGTAAGTTGCCTCTAGGTGTCAGTGACTGTGTCTATCTGCCCAGCGATGGACTGGTGACTTGTCCGGGGTGTATCCTGCCTTCTACCCGATGACCGCTGGGATGGGCTTTAGCACCCCCCACGACCCAGAAGGAGAAGTGGCTTAGAAGGTGTGTGTGTGTGTGAACTGTTGTAGCTCTTCTGCTCGTTAATGGTGAATTAAACTGAATTAAACCTAGTTTGACAGAACTGAACTATTGCACTGCATTGAATTAAGTTTGCATGATTTGTTTATCATGTGTACTGCACTACAAAGAGAAGTCCACAGATATTTGTCATGCGCACAGGTGATCACAGTACTGAACTGAATTGAACAGAACTAAACTGATGTCAGCTGAGCTGAGCTGAGCTGAGCTGAGCTAGATTGAAGTGAACTGAATTGCACTGAACCAAATGCCGTCAGATGCTGAACTGTCTCTGAATTCCAGATTCTGGAGAAAATACTAAACTTTTAACTTTTATTTATGAGCAAAAACAAAAGGAGTGCATGTTTAGCACATTATGCTAACCCTTATCCTCTCTCTTATTAAACACATGCTGTTTTCAAAATGAAAAATAAAAAATGGAAATAAAATAACACTTACACACTCTCTCCCTCTCACACACCGTCACCAGGCCACGGAATGTGGGAGGTGAAAATTGCTCATGCATTATACATGACACTAATGGCATGTAATTATCTTGAGGCCCATGGAGAAAATTAATGACGCAAATTAGAACAATTGGGGGTCTTTTCTTTTTTTTTTCCCTCCTTCCATGCTTACTCTTTTAAACACCATTTGAAGTTGCTGTACGCTCTGCAGGCTTTAGGGAGTGTAATGTGGGTTTGTGGAGCAGAAGCTAAAGTAGGTATGTAGGAATGCGTGTCCTCAAATTACAGACGTGTTCAAGACCACATACATGCACTCCTTAATGTAACGGTGCCAGCAAGGGTTCTTTGGAAAGAAGCCATGAAGTAACCACCTTTGGTTGCCTAAAGGACCTTTTCAAATAAAAGGCTTCAGTTGAGTTCTTTAAAGAACCGTTCATTACGGAACGTAAAACGACTCTTTTGTTGGCGTCTCTCCAAAGAGCCCTTTTTGGCATGGTTGTTTTTCAGGCTGGATGCTGCCCAACACAAATCTGGGTACAACTAGAGTTTTAGAATATATGTAATAAAATTGTTTGTTGGCCTGGAATAAATTAATACATCAAATTAGATTAAGTTGACTTTTAACTAATATTCACAAAACTGAAGGACTAATACTTTGTGTGTGTGTAAGTAAAAAAAATTATATATATATATATATATATATATATATATATATATATATATATATATATATATATATATATATATTATATTATATATTTTACACACACACACACACACACACACACACACACACACACACACACACACACACACACACTTCACCATGCAGAGAACCATTAAAGCATGAAAAGGGTTCTTTGAGTTGATTGTTCATGGCTCCAAACAGAACCATGGTCCTTAAAGAACCCTTGAAGATCCATTTTCTTTAAGTGTGTAGCTAATTGGCCATTTTTTACTTGTAGACTGCCTTGGTCCTCAAACGATGCAAAAATAAAGTTATAAAGTTTTATTTTGAATGCTGTGTTTGTGTGTGTGTGTGTGTGTGTGAGAGAGAGAATAGCTGCAACATTGTAGGTTCACTTACCAGACGGGACTGCGCAGCTGACCGTGCTAAAACAATTACACACAGAAAGTTTTGTCTGAATTATTAACAGCGCTATTGTCTGGAAATGAATAGCGTATTTATTCACTGCAGCCGCGAGGGAGACCCTCAGGAGGCACTGTTTAAAAACACACTGTCTGTAAACCAGCAGAGCTTAAAATAATAATCCCGAATGAAATAAAAAAGTGGCTGTTTTCAGAGTCATTTATCTAATTGTAACACAATACAGGTTTGTTTCTCACTGTACGGGACTTAAAGGGGAATTCCACCAATTTTTTCAAAATTTCATCATTGAGATATAAACATTAGTTCATTACATTATTAGTCATTCACTGGGTTTTGATGTAGAAACATTATTTCTTTGTCCAGTGGTGCTGGTATCCAGGGGTCATGCTGTCTACAATGCAAATAGAGCCATTTAATTTGTGACCCAAAATGACCGGTGACCTTACATGCTTTCTCTAAAAACTTTCAAAAAACAATGTCTGAGACATTTGTTAGCCCCCTTTTACCCTGTTTTTCACTGGTCAGGACCCCCATGGACCCTCACAGAGCAGGTACTATTTGGGTGGTGGGTCATTCTCAGTGCTGCAGTAACACTGACGTGGTGGTGGTGGTGGTGTGTTAGTGTGTGTTGTGCTGGTCTGAGTGGATCAGACACAGCAGTGCTGCTGGAGTTTTTAAACACCTCAGTGACTCTGCTGGACTGAGAATAGTCCACCAACCAAAAGTATCCAGCCAACAGCGTCCTGTGGGCAGCGTCCTGTGGGCAGCGTCCTGTGACCACTGATGAAGGACTAGAGGATGACCAACACAAACTGTGCAGCAGCAGATGAGCTGTCGTCTCTGACTTTACATCTACAAGGTGGACCAACAAGGTAGGAGTGTCTAATAGAGTGGACAGTGAGTGGACACAGTGTTTAAAAACTCAGAAGAACAGGGTAACAGAGTATCAGAGAAACAGATGGACTACAGTCTGTAACTGTAGAACTACAGAGTGCAGCTATACAGTAAGTGGAGCTGATAAAGTGGACGGTGAGTGTAGAAACAAGGAGGTGGTCAGGGTGTGATGTCTGACTGGTGTATACAACACATTCTCTATCAGTCTAATTTTACCATGCAAAAGACCCTTTATAGATCATTAGGTTTTAAATAGAACCTTTACTAAAGAACTATTTTTAAAAGTGTAGGTTATTCATGTTTGAGTTACTTTATTACTACCGTTTTTTACCGTTATTACCACCAAAACATTGTCCTGCTCACTTCTTTCCTCAGCCGTAATGAAAACGCTGTTCGACAGTTCGTGCTGCGTTGAAATTCTTATGTACCTTATTTCATCATCAAACTTCGAAGAGTGTTCATGTGCTGCCTCCTGTTGGGAGGCTTGTTTTTCTGATCAAATCGAGAGCACTTGTTAGCAGTATAACCCCCAGCTCTGCCGAAGGTCAACTCGGTTTCTTTGTTTCTGTCCATGGTGCTGAAATCAGGGCTGGAGCTGCTGTCCAAGGTGCTGAAGTTCTACTAAAAACTGCAAACAAAGACCCAACTATAAGAAGAGCGAGAGCCAAAAAAAGAAGAAGAAAAAACTCCAAAACCCATCTGATGTTTACAGTCAACTGCAAATGAGTTTAACCTTAACAGGATTAGTGTGTTGAGACCCAATGAGGAGTGGAAATAATGTGTTTTAATGGTGAGATTATAACCTTATTAATCCAGCCTAGAGAAGGAGCAGCCATTAGGGAACTGGACGAGAGCAGGAAGCTCACAGTCTGGCGAAACTACAAAGGCTTTCGAGAAAAAGAAAAGAGGAAAGTGTAACACCCTGAACGAGTCGGACTCATTTACTTTTATTCTGCAGGAAAGTTGAGGAAGGTTCTTGGAGGAATGGTGAGGTGAAAACACAGAAATATTGAGTTTCTGCCCTGTGGGCTTTACTCACACTGCCTAATCACACACAAACAAGTGTAGAGGCAGTTGGAGTCTAAAGTGTGTAAATGGGAAAAGACAAAGCTGTCAGTTTCACAGACGCAGATGTGTTAGTGATCCATTATTTATCCACAGCTTTTCAACCCGGACTGCAAATTAAAGCCATTTGTACCTAAGTGCTATTGTAAAGAAGATTAAAGTGTATCGCAGGTAAGGAAACACATTGAAATCAGGCAGGTAGAGCCTTAATAAGGCATTAATAAAACATGGCTTTGGCCTTTTATTTGGGTGTTGGAGTGTTTGAGTTATACGGACCGGTAGTGTATCTGAAGCAGAAGCAGTTTGAGCTTTCATCCTCAGCTAACAGCGGTTCCTCTGTATCAAACTAAGAGTTAAAGTGCCCAGGCTGCTTTGTCTAATTAAAAGTGTGGAAGAAGAGGAGTTGTACAAATGATCAAAAACACAAGATAAAAGCCTTGAAGATGAAGATGGGTCATGCAATAGCAACAAAAGCTTGTGTGTGTGAATTTGAATGAAGTGCAAGACGATACTCTGCATAATATGCTTATAGGTCATGGTTTGGATAGAATAAATAATAAATAAAGTGAAAAAACAATTTGAAGGTGAAGCAGGAGAACGAGCGACTTCAGCCTCGTCAAAGGCCGAGATGTTTCACAATGTTTTCCTGAGATGAGAGCAAAGAGGCTACGCCTGTGCTGAAGCTTAAAGAGTGTCTGTTTGTTTCATTTGTGTTGCGCCTGCTACCGGTTCACATACGGATCAGAACTGCATTACTCAAAATCCGTTGCGGCCTCATGAAGCTCTTTCTTTCGCTCATTTCTGGACTCTAACTCCACTTTCCAGACTCCTCAGCACAGTCACATGATTCTGGACCTCTCCTCGTCCTCCTATCAGAGATCCTGATCACGGGAATACTAATTCTACACAGCTGCGTTGTTTATCACATGACTAACCTTGCTAGTATTTAAGCCCGGGCTTTAGCACAGGTTAGTTGTGAAGTGTTGTCAGTTTTCCTGCTGTATGTTAGGTCCGTTTGATGATTTAGGTTCTAGGGTTTGACCTCAATATTAAAGCTGTGAACTTAGCCAGAAGTCCTCCGTCCGCCCAAGAGTCTAGCCAGCTGGGAGGGGGGCTCAAATGACCACAGAGACTAGGTCTGTACTCAGAAGGCTTTCCCTGTTTATTAATCAGAATAGCAGAGTTTATACACACACACACACACACACACACACACACACACAAACGGCCTGACCATGCGGCAAGACAGTAGAGAGAGAGGATTGGATGAAATAGACCTTTAGATGGACGAGGGCCCCAAAGGACATTTATGACGTCCGGGTACACGGAGCCTAAACAACAGATAGTGTTAGAACATTGCTGATCGGATATCGCTGTCACTATGAGTAACAACCAGCCATATGACGCAAGCCCCAAGGCCTTATGCGCACCATAGGCCTAAACCCCACAGGTCATGATATATTCATGAACCCAGGATTGTGCATTGATCAGTACGCATGACATTAGGATCTAACACCTTACTGAGCGGCTTTTCCTGTTCTGATTCTGTGTTTGTTTGGTTGTTTTGGTGTACCGTTTGATTTTCTGGATTTATGTTTTTTGACTTTTTCGCATGTTTCATGGACTCTGCCTTGCCTTGCCCTGCCCTCATCTGATATCACTGCCTTTATTGTTCTGCTGTTTATCCTGGACTTGACCCCTGCTTGCCTCCTGACTACTCCCTACGATGATCCAAGTAAAGCTTCTTTTTTGGTTCTTAACCGTCTGGTTTCTGATCGCATGTCACAATTTTTAGCCTAGTCTAGAACATCAGCATATGCTTACAGCCAAGATGGTAAAACAGACATAAGATGTTGTGGCTCCCAAAGAGCTTTGGTTTTTGTGGAAAGGAGAAAGCGGCTCTTCTTAACATTTCGCTTGCGACCCCTGAGCTAAGCACGCTTATAAGAGGTGGACAGCACATGTCCGTTTGCTCGAAGTGTCCACGGCTCGGTCAGGACTGCAAAAATCGCCACCAGCCCAGTGAGTGACTGTTCTGTTCACATTTTGTGCAGATTGACTGAAGCCTGTGGCAAAAATGATCACAATAGCTACATAAAAAATATTGTATGCACTACAGTTATTAACTGCATTTCATTAAACAGCAGGGGCAGAACGAGAGACTGGGATGGTCAATAATTTTATAAGTGAATAATCCTTGAACCCAGTAAATGAAATAAAGACCCCAAACCTGCCACCACATTTCAAATAATTAAACAAACTGACATAATCGCGTAGGAAATAATAGGTTAAAATTTGTGTTTTTATTGGGGGGGGGGGGGGGGGGGGGTGTTGATGGTGGTAGGGGGCTCCAAAAGATGCTTGGGCCCATCACCTGTCCCTGCAGAAGAGCTCTCCTTTGCATACAGTACTGTGTAAAATTCAGAAACACCACAATTCATTTATTTAATTTAGAGTTATTCGATTTTCAGGATCAGGAAAGAAAAGCAGGAACCAGAACAACACAGAAGCCTCAGTAACTAAATATTATATGAGATTTTTCAGCCTTTATTACAACATCCATTCCTTTAAGGAGACTCGCTTTCAGTTTTTCACAGAAATCTGTACTAAGGAGTATTATTTCAATACAAACACATTTTCAAATACAGAACACAAAAGTCCACATTTATCAACATTTCTACAATTCACAATATTACACAGCTCAGTTCTTTACGCTCTGAATGACGTAGCATTGATTAAAAGTCCAGCAGAGTCCAGGAGAACTTTTTCTTCCCTCCAGCGTCGAGTGTTCGCAGTCTTGATCTCACACAGTATTTGTTTAAAAACAGTTTCTGCAGGTATTTAAAGCTGTTCTATAACCAGTTTACATCTTAGGATTAACAACAAACAATGAACCAATAAAATCCAAACACCTTTGGAAAAAGTTTAATTAAAAATCCGACACATTAAACTTTCTACGTTATTAAAATTCACCCCAGTGTGCCTTCATTTCCTCCAGATATCTGTTCTCGGACAGTGAATGAAGGTGTTCAATCGTCTCGTCTTCGTTAATCAGTCATCGGACATGGTTTAGTTCCGACATAACAGGTCCATTTAACTACACATCTGACTGGCGGTCTGCCAGCAGCCACTTCACAGCTCTGACGTTCTCAGAGGTGTTTGGACTCGTCCTTCAGTGGGAATTAGAGGCATGTAATTGAACATTTCTCCATAAATCACTGTCCTGTATGATTTTATAAGTCGATTTATTTGGGGAATTCCTCCAAATCAATATTTAATTGTTCATATTTTGACATAAAATCACCAAAACTTAACTTTTATTTTTAAACTAACTTCTTTTAAGGAAAAGATTACAGGGATGTTTCTCCACACATCCAAGTCTTAGAAGTTGGTTGCAGTTTCTGCTTCTCACAAATGAAGTAAGAAACCTCAACCCACTCAATAGTGCTGAGGTCCGGGCCGAACTGGTCCGGTCAGTTCATTGTTCTGAGAACAGCAGCAGCGTCTTTGATCGACTTGCAAATGTTTTCTCTCAAAGATGAAAAACTTCAAGGGCTGTTTTTCCGACCGTGACTGTGTGTCTACCAGCATGCAGTATGCAACTGGGATATCTTATATCTAGACATCAGAAACATCTTCTGAAAAAAACTTAACGGCGATACTGTATTTGCTTATTTCGCTGTTGTCGGATCAAAACCTCGTATCTCCAAAATTGTAACTTTACAGGAGAAGGTAAAAACGTACTCTGCTTTTAATGGAAGTCAATGGAACCAGACGTCTTTCCAAGCCATTTTAGGTCATTTCTTTTGGCCCAATCATCATGGAATTTACTCACCATATATAGGACTACGGGTATTTTCAAACTATGTCAAAAGCTGAAAAATGGAGAAAAATGGAGATACGAGGTTTTGTTCCAACAGCAATATGTTTATTTTTAAGATCCCTATTAGCTGCTATTATGACAGCTGCTATTTTGCCAGTAAACATATCATACATGCGGTAACAATTAACAATACAAGTCATACACAAGCAAAAATTAATAAATAAATATATAAATAAAAACAAAAGTTGACAAATGTAACCATAACATAAAATAACATAAAATAACAAAATAATTTGTGAAAAAACTGAAAAATCACACGTAAGAAAAGGTGTATATTTACAAAAACTTAAGTGACAATATTCTGGTAAATATCTACATTACTGATCATTAAATTTGTTAAATAGTATTTATCAGTTATTTAAAATATTATTTTACCCTCAGTGTTAAGCAGTGAGACCGGTAGGGAATTCCACTCCTTTATGGCTCTATAAATGACTGTTCCACATATGTAGTTAGTTTTCTGGGTAATGGAACATTTTTAGCAAATATCTTGTTTAGTTTCTCGACCTTTTACATGTTCCAGTTGATTATTGATCTGCTGAGTCAAGTGAGTTGAGTAAAACTCCTCTTTAACCTTTAACCGTTCAAGTTTAATGCATTTTATTAATGTTAGTTCTATAAAGGACATTGTAATGTAATTCTTGCTGTATTTGCAGTTTGGTCAGATGTTGCTTTGCTGCATTTGACCAGATTGCAGCACAATAATCGAAATGACAGTGCCAGTGAATCTGACACTAGTTTTAGTGACCTCGGTGTTAATGTTGCAAATCTCCTTATTACTGATAAGACTTTTCCCATTTTTATAACCATGTTCTCAATGTTTAGACCCTGATCATCTGTTGTCAACCGCAACACCTAAGAGTTGTACCTCTTGAACTTGGGCCATTTCTTCTTTGCCCTTGTATATCAGTCTTAATGGCACAGTAACTAGTATGTTTAACTGTAAGGGATAACAAAAAGTTGGAAAATGTTCATCTAAAAACTAATTTTCACTGCTTTTGGCATAGAAAAGCACACAAACGCCATAAGAGGACACCAGGGACACTTTATAAAGCCCGAACACTCACATGCTCAAGGATTATGTGCTAATAAACAGCACATTTTGTTGTTAACACTCTTTTAACCCAGGTCAGGGAATTTACAGACTCTGCCTGATTGCCATGGATACAGCAAAACCTCAGGGAAAGCAAATGAAACCAAAAGTGCTGCTGAGGTGTTCAGAAGAAGAGCTTTAAAGACATTTGCTTAGACTGTCATCATAGCAGCTGTACTACTAAACTGGAATGGCTGGAGTTTCCAATTTGCATTAATTCAAACATTTATTCTGTCTTTTTTCATGGAATTCTGCAACTGCCTATTAGGTTCTATTATAGGAGAAACAACAACAACACCACCACCACCACCACCACCACCACCACCACCTGCATTATATATACTACGACTATATCAGTACACATGAACATAACAGCAGGCCTGTGTGATGTACAGGGTCCTTTTTTGTCAATAACTCTGTAGGTAGTCTGACCAGAGGAGGACGGGTCCCCCCTGGTGAGCTCTGAGGAAGGTTCTCCTTGCCACTGTTGCCCCTGGCTTTCTCACCTGGGGGTTTTACATTCATGTTAAAACTCCATCTTTACTGGAATTCTGTGAAGCTGCTTTGTGACAACATCCATTGTAAAAAGCACTACAAATAAATTTGATTGACCGACAAAAGCAAATAACAGCAAAGGGTGGACAGTCTATGCAACGCTGCAGACAAATTCACAGCATTACATTTTTTCTCCCATATAATCATGAACTTAAACCAGCCTCACATTTCATTGCAGGGTTTCATGAAAGCATCCAATTTTCCAAGTTTTCCGGAAGAAAAACTAACCCAAACATGAACCAACTGAACCTGCAGTGGTAGTTCTGCTGTATTTCCCACCTGCACAACCTACAGCTAGAGCTGTGTGTAATAACCTCAATTAACAATTTACGTCTTTTTGCTCATTTTATGTCACTTGAAAGTGTCTAATGTGGCTAATTAGCTGCCTTGCTTACCTTATTTGCTGATATGAAATGATGAACTGCAAGGTTCAGCACACACACACACACACACACACACACACACACACACACACACACACACCTTAACACAATCACATACAGAATCACAGAATCAAAACAATGCTTTTATTTTTCTCGGTCAAGTGTGAAATATGAGTAAAAATGCTCATTTTGTGGCATGAATCCTACTAACATTACCTTCCTATAACTCATGTGGTCTTATGTCATACTTTTAGAGTTCTTACTTTGTATAAAGAGCAAATCACACCATCAACACCACCCGAGTGTAAATTCAGCCGCGTTTATTGATCATATAGTGCTGGATGAGTAAAGAATTTGCTGAAGTGTTTTTGGCGTCCGGTGCTTCCAAAGAAAGGATTCCTCAGAGATTAATACTGTTTACCGCAGCTCTATCTGCTCTACAGATACCGCTTAACATACGTGGGTGCATTTGTCATTACAGCCTCAAACACAACAGTGTTGCCAATGTTTTGTCTGTTATGTTTGAATTTATTGTAAATTCTACTATAAATTGAGCCGTTTTTGCTGAGTGGATGCGATTTATCCACCCACACTGCTAGAAAACCAGCAAAGACCAGCATATTGTTTCATTTTCTCTTATGATTTCTTTCATCAGTGGTCTTTGAGTGATGTACACAATATGTACATTATCATCGTTTCTAACAGACAATCAGCTTCCACTTAATGCCGATTTTAATTAAGGGATTTCTGTGGACAGACACCACAGAGCCGATTAGGGAGGATTTAAAAAAAAATTGACCATCAAAGTCCAAACTCAAAGCACCAATATGAACACTTATAATAGAACATGACGGCCACCAGTGGTGGACAGTAACTGAGTAAATGTAATTAGTTTCTGTACTTTAGTATTTTTGGTGTATCTGTACTGAAGTTTCTCCGTTCTGGGCGACTTTTTCCTTTCACTCCACTACATTTCAGAGTCTAATATCCTCTATGATATCCATTTTTAAATTTGAAATATTTTCATATTAGGTTTTGCTAGAAGTGAGATCAGCGAATGTTTCCATGCAGTACAATATTTAAGTCACAGATAAAAAGGTGACGTTCTGTTTTCTGTTTCATAAAATGGTGAAGTTTGTGTTTGACGTGTTTTAAGTCTTGTGAAACGGTCTGGACGAGGTATTTACTTTATTTATTTATTTAAATGGAAAGGAAACATTATTTTACTGTGATGTTTGAGTAGAAATCAGACGCTTGTGGTTTGAAACCAGAAGTGAAGCTTTTACTTGGGGAGCCGGGAATGCAGAGTCATCAGTGAACAGGAACGGGTAAAATCCAGGAGGGACAGCAAAGTAAGAAAGGCGATGTAACGTTGTGGAGTGTTGAAGAGGAGGTGGACGCTTATGCGAAGAGAAGCGAGATTTATTACAGGCAAATCCAGGGTCATGGTGATGGTCATAACAGTCCAGGGTCGTATAGCCATCAAGGATAGAATGGAGATTATACATGATAAACGGAAAAGGACAAAATCCTACAATTCAAACATTACAATGCCACGGCACCAGAATCCCAGACATCAAACATAATAGAAATGTGACCAACAAAGACCAGCACACACCAGGGGCAAACACAGGGCTTAAGTATAACTGGGATAACTAGAAAACATGACACAGGTGAAAAACAGGTGCAAGCAATGAGGGGTGGAGTCAAGAAAACTAGGAGGCATGACAAGGAGGACACCTAACAAAAGCACATGGAAGACTGGAATGTGAACAAAAGCACATGGATGTCTGGGAGAGGCCAATCACGATGGGCGACCATCACAGAGAGGCAGAGCGAAATCCACAAACCAGGCGATGAGTCCGAACCATGAAGTCAACAAACCAGGCAACAGTACAAAAAGGGGCAAATCCAAACGAGAACAGGCCGGAAGTCAAACACACGGTACAAGTCAATCCAAACAACTGCTCAGTATGTTCACAAGATCTGGTCTAGTCTAAAGCCTGGGCTCTTATACTAAACTAACAGTCACATCAACACTGCTGAGTCCTGTTAATACTCAGGTGACCAATCGGCGATAGGATGGTGTAAAGACGCCCATAGCCACGTGACTTGGCAGAGGATTCTGGGAAGTGCAGTTCATGTCCTCTGGAGGACCGGCCTGCATGCGTGACAATTAGATTAATACATTAATCCTTTGGCTTAGAGTTAGTTGCATTAACAGGTAACCATTCATCTGTAATGGAATACATGTTTAAAGTAACCCTCCCAAATCTGATTTGCTCTATGAAGTGAGTTTTGGCTTCACAGGTTTCTGATGTTTTCTAGGCCAAGGGGAACAGGGTAATCAACGATAAACTACAAATACAGCAGATTAACTAAAAAGGATGTTCAGAAAACATTAGGGTTCAAATATGAAGTGATTTATATACAGAAATAAGCAAAAAACACACTGGGGAGCTAAAATAATTATAGAAAACTAAGAAGTCATTTTATACTGTATTTTGTTCTATTCATTTATTTGCTGCTTAATAACTTGACTTATTCTGAACTGCTATCCAACCCATTCCTTTGTGAGTGATACTTTGCTTGGGATGTTATCAGAATTAGAAAAATGTTCAGACGTTGTGGCAAAGTAGAGTGTAAATGGCACAAAATATGAAGTTAGTGCTCCAGTATCCAGATAAATTCTGACTGTAGGGTTTCTGAGGCAGCCCCACTGATCCAGTCCACTCCAGCACATCCTGCTAGTGCTTCACCAAGCAGAAAAAAAACGTCTGGAGTGGCCTCTTAGCCAGATTATATGACTGCGTTATTACAGGGCCATCAACGCTAACTGCTTAAATATGGATTTAGGCAGAGGGCACACACACTGATCCACTCCTTCAGCATATTCTGAAGGAAATGCCAGGCAGGCCTGGAGTTAGTAATGCTCAGATGAAGCTTCTTTAACAAAACCATGATGAGCACAAAGTGCCTGACAGGAGGCCAAATAAGCCTCCCAGAATTTAGACAGCTATAAACACCATCGCAGTGAGGCCTTATCGAATATCCAGAGCTATACATACAACCTGAGGCCTTCCCAGACCTGCACGGCTACAAACGGCCAGCACAGCGAGGCCAGTCTGAGCAACCTGCCATCTCATGACTGACTGAGCTGGTGAACCCATCTCGCCACTTTCTTTATGACATTTGTGAAGAGCGTCATCCTAAATAGGTATTAAAAGATATAAAAGAAATGATTCCAGGATTACTAACCCTGGTGGCAGTAAAGACAGCGCTGCTTTTCTACTCTTACAGACGCTCACCTTCCACCCATTTACTTAGATTTCTCTTCTTTTTGTACAAAACGCCACTCAACTCCTCCTCATGCTTCAAGCGATTGGCTGTTTATGATAAACGTCTCATTTTCATGTGGATTAAACACAGTCTGAGCATCTAAACCTAGAGAACACGTTATCTGCTACCACAAAACAAGGCAATTCACATTTATTCTACATGCTCAGCACACTGCCATTTCTTTTGCACTCAAAATTAGATTACTTCACAATCTGTGGAAATCCTCAGGTGAAATAAGCACTTGCCTGTCTGGCAGCACTTCAGTTGCAGCTGATGTGTTTGTAAGTCTAAATCATGTTCCTTTGCTTCAGGGCCGGACTGCACAAATAAGGATGTCTAACAGCCAATTAAGCCTTAGATCAAGCCCGTCCAACAGGAGAAGCCGAGAACATTAGAGACAATCCTGACTCCAGGCTCAAATTATCCAGCTAACTGAGAAATGCTGCTACAGAAGGCCAGTTCTGCAGTTGTGCCTCTGTCCATGGTGCTGAACGCTGAAGGAACTGTGCTGTGGGCTGTGGGTGCTGTCCAAGGTGCTGAAGTCCCTTTGAGCTCTACAGCCACCACTGTTAAGTGATATTTTTAATCCCACCTCCGCATTTAACCCATCCGTGAAGTGAAACACCACACACACACACACACACACACACACACACACACACTAAGAGGGCAGTGAGCACACTTGCCCGGGGTGGTGGGCAGCCCTATCCACGGTGCCCGGGGAGCAATTGGGGGTTAGGCGTCTTGCTCAAGGACACCTCAGTCATGGACTGTCGGCTCTAGGGATTGAACCGGCAACAATCCAGTCACAGGGCCAGTTCCCTGACCTCCAGCCCACGACTGCCCCCTGTTATGCCTTTCAACTTAAATGCAATTGCATACTTATATTGTTTAATATGGAATGTGTCTGATTTTGAGCCAGTATTAGCAAGTTTGTGACTGCCTTTCTGCTCTTTTTTGCTTGTTTTTGATATTTAAAAACTGATTTTCTGCAAAAATACTGTAGCAACAATAACCTTCAATCAAATCTCACTTTTGAAAAGTCTAAATTGTTGCAGACACAAAAACGTGCAATTGCTTTTAGGATCTACATTCTCCACTCGATTCAGAAAGAAAAAAAAAATCTAAATTGTTTTCATTCGGGTCAAGTCCTTTTTTTAAAATAAAGAAAAATCAATTGACCAGCAAAATCACGAGTAATGAAATATTACACAATCAAAAATTTAACCTGGGAGACTTCCGGTTTGCCTGTGGATGGAGTAGCGGCCTTTTTTTAGGAGCTCCGCAAAGCCTTCTTTAAATTGTATTATTTCACGTGCCGGAGTGTCAATCTCCTATTGTATCGTGTATTTTACTTTATTTGCACTTATCGGGTTCCATTTCATGCCATGGTCATGCCGCCCAAGTTAGCTAAAACTGCCGGACTTTCACAGTCTACGATCCGGCCTGCTGCTCGTGCCGCATCCCCGCATTCGAGTGGCGTATCGAGCCCTTCGAGTGTGCCCCCTGATCCCACACAGACTCCGGACACCGCAGCTTTAAGGTCTGAAATTGTTCACGCGGTAGTGGCTGAAATTCGGGATATGATGAATGAACATTATTCTAACATTAAGTCGGACCTTTCAGCATCGAAGACGGATTTACTTTGTGACTTTGCTGATTTAAAATCTGATGTAGCGACTCTTCAGACCACCGTAGGCGGAGTTGAGCGAGTACTTTCAGCATGCACGGATGATGTGACGCAACTTCAGACCACTGTTGCTTCCTTGACCAAGACTGTTGCTGACCTGGAGGCCAAGTGTGACGATCTAGAATCTCGTTCGCGGAGACAGAATATTCGCATCACTGGAGTTCCGGAGGACGGATCTGTTACTCTGTCAACATCTAATGTATCTACACTGCTCAGAGACGCGCTCCAGTTACCTGATCTGCCACGAATCGACCGAGCACACCGATCACTGGCCCCAAAGCCGAGTTCTGGTCAACCTTCTCGTCCGATCATTGCTCGACTCCATTACTACGAAGACTGTGTTAATATCCTCAAACAGGCCAGGCTTCAACCCCGAAAGTCGTTTTCAGGTATGTCTGTCCGTCTTCCCGGATTATACTGGGAAGGTCGCTAAAGCACGAGCGGCGTTCAACGGCGTACGAAACACACTACGTTCAAAGAATGGGGTACGTTATGGACTACTTTATCCTGCACGTCTCCGCATTACTGCTAATGGCGAACACCGGATTTTTGACTGTCCTAAAGAGGCAGAACAGTTCGTGCGGGGTTTGCGCGCAATTTGAAGAATAGAATGAATAGAGACCCATATTTATGTTAATTCCTTACCTGACAAGGTTTTGTTATTTATGCTATTTACAATATTTTGTACTTTATGCTCTTGCATCTGTTTCATTTCATTCATTTCAAATTTCATTTATAACGTACATCGGTCAGGCGTAACACTCTGACCACCTCCTGGTTTCTACACTCACTGTCCACTTTATCAGCTCCACTTACTGTATAGCTGCACTCTGTAGTTCTACAGTTACAGACTGTAGTCCATCTGTTTCTCTGATACTCTGTTACCTTGTTCTTCAGTGGTCAGGACCCCCATGGACCCTCACAGAGCAGGTACTATTTGGGTGGTGGGTCATTCTCAGCACTTCAGTAACACTGACGTGGTGGTGGTGTGGTAGTGTGTGTCTACAAGGTGGACTGATGAGGTAGGAGCATCTAATAGAGTGGAGAGTGAGTGGACACGGTTTAAAAACTCCAGCAGCACTGCTGGTTCTGATCCACTCGCACCAGCACAGCACACCACCACCATAAAGTCTGTGTTACTGCAGTGCTGAGAATGATGAGGTACATGATCTTAAATTAAGATATTCCTAGACATTTAAATTTTATTAAATAGAATTCCCACTAGACTGGCAGATAAAGTTTGCTTGTGGTAAGAAATGACTGCCAGTACAGTGAGATCATTTTACTTAAAAACAACCTAAACAAGAAAATAATATTTTCCTAATAAGCATTATCATAAGTGCAAAACCATCTCAAAATAAGAAATGACACACGACACATTGACTCGACTTAAAATCACAACATTTTTTGCATGTATGGGCTGATTCCTACATAACTGCACCATTTTCTCCAAGCAGGCATCAAGTCTACATCTCCAAAAAATAGATAAATGTTTATTTACTTAAATACCCCGTGATCTTACACTCAACATGGGGAACAAGGTCATGGTTTCCCATGCTGGAAGAATGGGCTCACTGTGTCCGAGGATGTTTTCCACAATATATACAGAAGTGAATGAATAGACGGGAAAGTGCGGGATGACACGATGGCAGGACTCTTCCAGTAAACAGATTAAAAGACAGGAGCCGTCTATTTAGAACCCAAACTATTCAGAAACCAACCATCCTTGCAGGGAGTATTTCATGAGGGCTCACATTAATTTGATTTATTATTTTTGAAAATTAGAGATTGTGAAAGAAATGTCCACTTAGTTCATTCAGAAGATTAAAGCTGCTCCCAGATTAGCTCGGCTCCGGCTCGCTGAGGAGCGAACAGCTTGCTTCATTCACAGACGGATGCCGAGTGTACTCTCAAACGCGGAGTCGTTAAAAGAGAGGGCGGGAACGAGAGAGCGAGAATGAGTGAGTGAAGAAGGAACTTAAAAACAAATATCATCAGAAACGAGAAAACAAGCCTCCTGCCAAGCCTGGCAGTGCCGCTGGGCGAGCGGCTGGCTTTTATTCAGTGGGTATTGAGCGCTACCCTGCTGAACATATTGCAGGTGCCCAGAAGCCCAACCAAACGAATATCTATTTAGCAATCATAAGAGCCACTTAAACGGCTGAAGTTCCTCCCTCTGATTTCTGTGGGGGAGGCAATTTATTTACCGTGTAAGCTGTTGTCTCAGAACAGCCTTGTAAACAGTTTCTCAAACGCGTCTGGGGGCCCGCTGGTGCGAAGGCAGATGCTCAGCTGGGAAAAGAGATAAGAATGGAAATTTTTTGCAACTTTACAGGATGGACCTGACTGTCTTTATAAGACAGCACCACAGACAAAGTGTCCCTCATTATGTAGAGAAAAATGGACAGTAAGTCATGCACCAGAAATGACCACCTACAGCCACACTTCTGTTGTATGATGGCATTATGTAAGAATATGTACAGTAAGCCCAGAACATCTGCCCACCCTCGTAATTTAAACTTGGATTCCTTAAAATGTTGAGTTAACTGAACTTAAGGCTGCACTATGTAAGATTGGAGTTTGAGACCTCTCTGGTAGAAAGGTGAAATTGCGCAATGTGTAAAGAATATTTAAGCAATAGAACCCAAAAGGGGGTGTGTTATCGCGAAATACCATCCCGGCTGCAATTTGGTGGCCGTAGATCATCACAGCCGTGATGTTATTGGTGATAACTCCCTCCTCGAGTGTCTCTACTGCTTTAATACAGCAGTTAAATAAATACAGTAAGAAATGAATAAACTGGCCGTGAACGCGACGTTTAATATGTTTTAATGTTCAGTTCCCTCCTCCTAATTATAGCTCCTTAACGAGCAGCTTGTTGCTACGTCAGAGTAACGAGCTCCGCCCACTTGCTGCTCAGCTGGCAGTTCGTTCTCCAGCTCCTTACACTAAATTCCCCAAACTGTCATCACCACTGAGCAGCTTTTCTGTTTTTATTGGGTCAGTTTTACGGCTCAGTCTGATGTTTCCGTTTGTGGCGAAGTAAAAACGTTAAAATGGCTTGAGGGTCTCCTACAGCTGTCAGAGTTGTTGCTTAGCAACGGAGTGATAGTGTTTGTGAAAAACCTGTTATGGTGAAATAACAGCACCTTTAGAATGTCTCGAAATCAATCAGCTCGCGCAGCCAGAACTCACTGTTGTATAATTTGTAATATTGGTTGTGTTTCAAGGGAGGCAGAGCTGTGTAGCGGGTAGCGCTGTCCCCTCACAGCAATAAAGGCCTGGGCTTGGTTCCCTGACCAGGGTCCTTTCTTTGTGCGTGTTCTCCCTGTGTCTGTTGGTGGAGGAGTGTATGTCTGCCCTATGACGGACTGGTGACCTGTCCAGGGTGTTTCCTGTCTTCTGCCCGATGAGCACTGGGATTGGCTCAGGCACCCCCACAGACCCACCCAAATGTGAACTGAACTGAATTGAATGAATGTGATTGTTGGCACATTAAAAGAGTTTAAGGAAACCCAAAACTTGGTTACTCATCACATCATCAGGTTCAACTTGGTTTTTGCAATTGAGACCTAAATATTGAGCTGGACCCTCTTTTCAGCCTGTGCATGTGACTAATACATAAAAGGAGGATGGCATGGTCTGAAAAACTTTGGTAAATTCTTACATGATTATTCCAGGATGTAGAATATTCTGTTTCTCCTGCGCAAGTGATTTTACTTTAAAACAAACAAAAAGAGAAAACGCATAGTGCCTCTTTAACAGGACAGATGTGCTCTGAAAATGGACGAGTATCTTGGCTACACTTGCATTTTATATGAGAATATGTAGAAAAGGTGAACAGCCACTCAGTAAGACGCACTCAGATGTGTGGGTTCCTATGCAATTCTTGTACAAAATAGCGATTTGGAAGTGCTTGATCTTTTTTTTTCATATAGAACATTCCCAAAACGTGGAAAAAGGATCCTGCAGCCATATTGTTGACATTATCAGCATAATGTGTTGAAGCGGTCACTTCAGGCTATGGCTTCTAAATTAATATTAAGAAAATCAGTTTGTTGATCTTTAACAGTTATTTTTGAGCTTTGATTACAGTTTGTCCATCAAGACACCAGCAAACATTACAGGAGCTAAAACCATACAAACGCTAAAGTCACAACGATTTAGTCTGTGGGAGATCAGAGATATTCTGTCTTCACCATCAACTACACTGTCAAATGTCATGATGCAAAAAAAGTGATTAACTATAGTATCTCACAAAAGTGAGTCCACCCCTCAGGATTTCTGCAGATATTACGTTATATATTTTCATTGGACGACACTAAATGACAGAAATGAAACTTGGATATAACTTTAACTTCATCAAGTGGTCAGTGTGCAGCTTGTATATCAGTAAATCTGCACTGTCCTCTGAAGAGAACTCACACAGCCATTAATGTCTAAATAGCTGGCAGCACAAGTGAGTCCACCTCACAGTGAACGTGTCCAGATTGGGCTCAAATTGTCGATATTTTGTGTGACCACCGTTATTATCTAGCACTGCCTGTACCCTCTTTGGCATGGAATTCACCAGAGCTGCATAGGTTCCTGCTGGAATCCTCTTCCACTCCTCCATGATGATGTCACGGAGCTGGTGGATGTTAGACACCTTGTGCTCCTCCTTCTGCTTGAGGAAGCCCCACAGGTGCTCAGTTGGGTTTAGGTCTGGAGACATACTTGGCCAATCCACCACCTTCACTTTCAGCAAGGCAGTTGTCATCTTGGAGGTGTGTTTGGGGTTGTTATCAAGTTGAAAAACTGCCATGCAGCTCAGTTTCCGAAGGGAGGGGATTGTGCTCTGCTTCAGAAGGTCACAGTACATGGTGGAATTCATGTGTCCCTCAATAAACTGCAGCTCCCCAGTGCCAGCAGCACTCATGCAGCTCCAGACCATGATGCTACCACCGCCATGCTTGAACATGGTTCCAGTAATCCATGCTCTTGGACTGCTTGCAGGCTTTGTGCAGCAGCTTCAGAAGAGGCTTCCTTCTGGGATGACAGCCATGCAGACTGAGTTGATACATTGTGCAGCATATGATCTGAGCACTGACAGACTTCCCACTTCAACTATTTTTTGAAGCCAATCTCTAGATAGGACTCTGAACTTGTGGGCTCATCTTTGGTCGACTCTGGTGAGGCCTATTCTGAGAGGAACCTGTCCTGGGAAACCGCTGTATGACCTTGGACTTACTTTCAGGGTGTTCTAGTCTTCTTCTAGTCTAGGCGTCTTTGTGGAGAACAACACTCCTATTTTTCACATGTTCAGAGAGTTCTTAGCCATGAGGTGCCGTGTTGAATATCCAGTGGCCAGTATGAACGAATTGAACCCAAAACACCAAATTTAACAGCCCTGCTCCCCATTCACACAACACCAGGGAGGGATGACGACATCTGGGCACAATTTGGACATGTTCACTGTGAGGTGGACTCACTTGTGTTGCCAGCTATTTAGACGTTAATGTCTGTGTGTTGTTCTTTTCAGAGGTCAGTAAATCTGCACTGCTATACAAGCTGCACACTGACCACTTTAAGTTATATCCAAGTTTCATTTCTACAGTGTCGTCCCGTGAAAAGATAGAATAAAATATTTGTAGAAATGTGAAGGGTGCACTCACCTGAGATACAGTATCCGTGTTCGATGTGGTTAAATCAGTGTTAACATTGTTAGATTAAATTACGTGAGCCCTGATAACGTCCTGATGTTCTCTCTGCTGCATTCATTGTCCAACTGAAGGAGAAAAGATCTAGAAACATTTAGATTGCACAAGTCAATGTCAGCCGTCACTCGTACAATTCAGTCAATCACAACCACAGAATTCACCCAACTTCACCCGGCTGTCTGCCTGCGACAGACTGATGGAGCTTTCTTAGGGGAGATGGCGGAGAGTTTTTCCTGTTTATTCTCACCATCCAAAGAAGCTCTTCAGCCCATCTCCCTTCAAGACGCCAGAGAGTTGCTATAAAAACACCATTTTTATTTTTTGCTGTTTTTCCACTTCAGCTATGAATCACGCAGCACATCATGGCTATATTTATCTGTCATGATGCTTAATTATTATACAAAACAGTGACTACAAGCACCGCAGCTGTGACGTGATACGTCAACAATATGGCAGTGGTGCCTAATGAGATGCCATTCGAATACTACATGCACTTTTGAACTTAATAGGCTTTTCTAACAATGTTGTGCACCGTCAGTAAGTCCAAACCACTGCACTCCAATGCCAACGAGCAGATCAGCTCAACAACCAAATAATGCTAATGTTCTTAGATTTTTTTGTTGTTGTGTGGAATGTATCACTTTCTAAAACTAAAAGGAAAAAAGGTCCCACATTAGATGTTTTTAGTTCATTTTGTTTGTTTATTAAAACAGTGGGATGGTCACACACACACACACACACACACACACACACACACACACACACACAAAAATGAGGCGGGCATGCAATGATATCACTGAAATCTATAAAGTCTTTACTCATGTATCCATTTGAAGCCTCTCTCATCTCCTCTGGTATTCATCAGAGAGGCCAAAGCCAGAAAACAGGGGCCGTTTACAAAAACTTCCCAGGCATTGTCTTGAGCCGAGATCTGATGGGTCAAGATGAGATGTTTTTCTAACTAGTGTTCACACAAGCTAAAGTGTGATCAGTTAAAAAGAAAGAATACTGTGAGAGCGCCTCCTGTTGTGTATCAGAGCATTGTCACAGTTTCAGTCTCCATTTCCCCAAACGCTTTAGGAGGAGATGGAACGTGTCTGTTTTATTAGGAAGAGTAACAGCATGCTCAGCTCCATCTCATTATTCACCACCATCAACATTTAACAAAGGAAGGTGATCAGAGGGGTGGTGGAGTTCGAGTCAGCAGCGTCTGAGATCTCCCAATGAAAGCCACGTTTTACAGTAGAAATAAGTTTACACTTATGGCATTTGGCAGATGCTCTTATCCAGAGTGACTTACAATTTGATCAATTTACACAGGTGGTGTTAGCAGTCTTACCCAAGGACTCTTACTGGTATAGTGCTTGTCCAGCCAGGGGATTGAACCCCAGTCTACAGCATAGAAGGCAGAGGCGTTACCCACTACACTATACAACCACTTCACCATACCAACCAACAGCTTGTTTTGGAATTTGCTGTTTGTCAATAATTAAATACTCCTCTCTTTGGTCGGGCTGCTCTGCAGACACTGACTTTAAAAGTCCATTTCTGCAGGCCACAATTTACACAGAAAGACTTCATTATAGTGGTAGAGTGGTCATTTAAGCATTATTCAGTGGTCATTGGAACTTAATGACCTTTCACTGAACAATCAGATTGAAATATTAACAGCCATGTAAGATAAATGTAGAGTAATGCACAGTCTGGCTTTGCTACCTATTACGATAAAGTAGGCCAGGCATGCTCCTGGAAGCCTCCCTAATCTAACACATCTGCTCCAGCTAATCAACTTCTTCAGGTCATCTGAATATTAGAGCAATGTGTGTTAGATTAGAGCTGGAACTAATCTCTGCAGGAGGGAGCCTTCCAAGAAGAGAACCGGGCTACATTAAACAGGGTCAGCGAGCAACTACTGCCGCCACTGGCCTGAACTTGAGAGAACATTGAGAGAACATAGTTTGCGTTAAAGCTGAAGCTGCAATGGAGAAGTAGTTTGAGGACACGATTACACCTTCTACCTGATCAATTAGCATTAAACAAATGGAGTTTAATTGGACAGGAAAACACCGTCTAAAAAGTCAGTGGGAACATTTCTATGAAAATGGACAAAAAAAAGACGACAAACAGTACATCATAGTTTCAGGAACTTTATAAGCAAGTTTTTTGATATGTGCACATGGTTTAAAAGTATGGTTTAGGCATACAAGTAGCACAATGGTAAACTGATGTACCTGCCAAGAAACCGACGTGTACATTAATCATAACATTAGCTAGGGTTGACTGATTTATGAAAATACAAGCATTTCCATGTTGGCATTTATCAAGTTTAAACCGCTTCATTCTATCCCCAAAAAGCATATATAAGAATGGGTTTAGTTTACAAGTTAAGGAAGGTTTGGCTGTTGTTCATTAAAAGTTGTATAAAATATGACTGCCTTAAAATGACAAGCTACTCTGCATCAGATTAAAGTTGTACACAAAGTAGAAACAAGCAGAAATTTCAGCACAAATGATGAATCGACTTCAGTGCATGAAATCAAGTGCCTGCGAACCAGCACCTCACATTTACACACCATTTAAACTTGGTGAACTCCTAGTGTCCTGGCTTCCCTAGCACCTCCCCTTGGGCATTATGACTACACAAAAAAGTACCACAGAGCCTTTGCTGGGAAAAAAACGTGCCCTGTTTGCATCATTGATGACTTGTCCAGTGTGATGGAGAAGATCAGGCCAGCCACTAAATTCACAAAAAACTTAAAATCCCTGATTTTTTTAATAGGCCTGATGTGACCATCATACAATAATAAAGCCATAAAGTTACAAAAATAAAGTTATTTGTGGGCTAATTGTTGGGGGCTGCCACAACGTGTTTGGGGTCAGACTTCCACTCATGCCATCTTCGAATGGCCTGGAGGTGTACCAATAGCTGTGTAGACAGCCACTGCGGAGAGGGTTTCCTGTAAAATTGTAAGCATATTGCTATACGTGTAGATCATAATGCTTAATATGAGGGGAGCTTTTACACAAAAAAAAATAAGAGTTTTACATTTATTTCATGCAGTTCCTGAATAATTTGCCTTACGATTTGGTCATGAAAATTCAGATGGACAAACCGAAACACATCCTGGAAAATAAGAGGTTAAACAGTGGCCCTAAAACACGGTCACAATACAAGCCGGAGCTTCAGTGCCAAAGAAGAAAACTGAGCGCTCAAAATATTCTACCTTGCCTGATTGTGTGCACGCAAATATATTACCTATAGATTTGTTTTTTGGCTGTGCTTCCACTACAAGGTTAAAAATAGTGAGACTTCAAACTATTGAGGACGTAAAACATGTACAAATGTTGTAGAGAACTCCGCAAACTTGTTTGCTTTTTTTTTTTGTCTCTTTGCATTAGGAAGTCAGTAAGTTACTAGGGGAGAAAGTGGAGTAGCAGCCTCTTGATGTCTCTTTAGATCCGTCTGTCTTTTTTTCTCCATCCTGCTTTTGCTCTCTGTAGCCATTCCCCGTACTCCCTCATCACATAATCTGAGCAAAATCAATTTCTGCCTGGCCGAGTTGTAGGCTAGGCTACATAGATTCTCTGTCATATGGCTCTCTAGCTCTCGCTGTACCGCTGTTAGCCACCTCCCTGAACAGGCCGGGTTGTTTTCTTTGCTCTGCATGGTGAATTTTCTTGTGTAGAAGCCGCTATAGCCTTGCGGTGGAAAAACACAGCTTTACGTATGATTTTATCCACCGCTCTGTGGCCAGAGACACAGCTGGACTCATTAATCTGAGAGTACACACCGTCAGGGCCGCTAACACTCACACCCCATCATTCATTTTCCCCTCATAGGGCCTCACGGTTCGGAGTCAGTTGTAGGTATGAGTGAACCGTGTCAATGTGCTTTATGTTTCCATTATATCTGAGAGCTCCTGCTCAGAACATACTTATGAGTATTGAACTGAGTTTGTATTTTATATTTTTCATGATCGACTCACTTGAAACTCCGATTTCAGACACAGTTTGTGGTGCTTTTCCTCAGCACATTGAATTGGAAGTGAAACAATGAGTGTGATCGAGGTTAAAATGCAAAATGTTCAGCTTTAGTTTGGGGCTCTTTGCAACTACACTCACCGGCCACTATATTAGGTACAGTTACAGTTCAGTTGCTTGTTAACACAAATAGCTGATCAGCCAATCACACGGCCGCAACTGTGTGCATTTAGGCATGTAGAGGTGGTCAAGACAACTTGCTGAATCAGAACGGGGAAGAAAGGGGATTTAAGTGACTTTGAACGTGGCGTGGTTGTTGGTGCCAGACGGGCTGGTCTGAGTATTTCAGAAACTGCTGATCTGCTGGGATTTTCACACACAACCATCTCTAGGGTTTACAGAGAACGGTCAGAAAAAGAGGAAATATCCAGTGAGCGGTCAGTTGTGCGGACAAAAATGCCTTGATGTGAGAGGTCAGAGGAGAATGGGCAGACTGGTTCCAGATGATAGAAAGGCACCAGGAACTGAAATAACCAACCAGAAACTCTGAGGAACGTTTCCAGCACCTTGTTGAAAGTCTGCTACGAAGAATTAAGACAGTTCTGAAGGAAAAAGGGGGTCCAACCTTTTACCAGCAAGTACCTAATAAAGTGGCCAGTGAGTATACCGTAAAGACTAACCATTGCTTCTAATATTTTATACTAATGCTGGTTGCTATCTGGTGTGGTCCAGAAAAGGGTGCATTCCTCTCAAGGGTTCTTGCTCTTTGGGAATTTATCATGGTCATGGTCACCGTTGATGCTCATACCCAGATTTTTCTGTAAAGCTGCTTTGTGAAGACACCTGTTGTGAAAAACACTAAATAAATAAACTTTGACTTGATTATACTCTACTGGACACTGTTGCCAACTCCATCTGACAGCAACCAGTACACAGTGCTTTAGCCGTTAACCTGGCATTGTGCATTAAATATCCAGTGATATTTCCTTTAGTAGGGCCTGATTAACTAATTGATTACAGTCTCTTGTGCAGTTCTTCAGATTGGATAGCTAGTTTGCTCGGCCACGTTAAACAGAGCATTCTAAGCAATGGTAGCAACAACCAAGTCACAGTCTAATTAACCATAGATTAGTCAACTAGTCACAAGGCTAACCAGGTACAGACCAAACAAGTGACCGGTTAGATTTTTTTGTCGGTCAGGGCTTTTAATGAGCTGAATAGTCAGACCAGGTGTTATGGGATAGCAGAGAGGTGGACCCAAGCTCAGAGAAGAAACCCGTGAGAAAAAGTGTCTTGACTGACTTTATTGAGGCGACGGAGTACGAATGTGATGATTGGCACTTCAAGCCTGGCTCTGAGCCACCTCAACCCCAACATGCACAATGTACTGATTGGCCAGACTGAGGAGTTACCACTGCACCTCTCTGAACCACAGATGAAAGTGGGAAACCACCTCAATGAATGGGGAATAAAAAAGGCAGAGAAGGTGAAGGAGATAGAAAAGTGAAATAAGAGAATTAGAAAACAAGATTCTGTGATTATGAGAGGAAGGTCAGCCTCATGTTTCACACTTTGTGTGGTTTGGATCCGTTTCTTGTTCAAGCTTTCATTTTGGGCTTTTATTAAGCAGTTTCTCTCTTTTGTTTTTCCAATCCTGTGTTCTTTTTCTTTCATTTAAATACCCATTTGAGTTAAATACCATACCAGTCATGCCTCTGCAAAGGTGTGACAAAGGGCTGCCGTTTGCGATGGCTTTAAGTAGAGAAGTCCACAGGTGTGTCAAGTTGGGCCTAATAAGCCCAAGGGCTTCTGGGAATTGGAGTTTTCTGAACTTATGGCGCCTTGTTGCCGTCGCCCTCTGCTGTAAGGCTGGGCCCTTACACCCAGGTGTGTTAAAAAGCCAGGAAAACACTAAGGTGCAGGGCAATGAGCCTCCAGGACCAGGGTTAAGAAACAATGTCATAGGCCATCATAATTGGATGAGCTGATACACGGGTTGATGGCGACAGCTCTTAATCTTCATGTAGACACACATTGTAGAGAATACAGTGCACAGTGTTTGTGGTCAATATTTCCACATGTGAAATTCTAATTTATATTTATCAAAGACATTTCACACCTGATATGCAAATTCCACAAATGCTGTCAGATCCTGTTAGGGGATCCTGTTGGAGCCTGTTAAACTATCCAGCTTCTGAGCTCCTTCCCCAAATAGAACTGGTTATTTTTTACCAACTGCCAAGGCTAGTCGCAGTTCATTTCAAACAAGCCCAGCTTGATCAGAGGGGGACCTTTAGACCACTGGTGTTCAACCTGAGAGTTGTTTCCGTGTTGACACTACCAGACTGGCATTAGCAGTGTTTTGGTTCTTAATTACAAATCTTTCTAACAATATATAAACATGTAACCAGATTATTTTTAATATGCAACCTATAACATGTTGTGATGATTATTTGCAAAAAACTCTAACACTTACAGCTAAACACAGTTCTACTGTAACTGCTGGCTTAGTTTTGAGTAAAGTTGCATTATGGACTAAGACCCTGATTCGTCTGAGTTTCTAGAGGAAAACCGTGTGTCAAAATATTTTTAATGGGTGAAAAAAAGACAGAAATGAATAATATATAGACAAACCTCAGTACAGCTTTCTAACCCTGATGCGATAAACGTGAGTGTCCCTGAGCACCGCAAAGGCAGTAAAAAGCTCACGTCACTTGTTTGAATTTTCCCGTTCCACCTTAAATGGTGCAGTAGTTCTGATGTTTGAGGTGCCAGAAAGTAACTGCTGCACCATTTAAGGTGGAACTGGAAAATTTGAAAAAGAAGCTGGTGTCCCAAAGTCATTTGTCTAGTATGTGTGTCTCTTACACTCAAGCTTTAATCTACAACCATCAGTAGTTGTTGGCATTTAATCAGTGCTATAAGCTGTTCACACTCAGTTTCAACTAAGAAGATGTGGCGCTTCTTAAGATGAGGGAATCTGCATGATTTGCACTGTTTGTGCATCGCATTATCCGCATTTATATGCATATCAGTGTAACAGTAATGGTAAAACTAATACCTTAAGAAGAATTTCCACCAGTATATTGGCCACTACTAGAGTCAGGGTTACCCAAACACAGGCTGCCCAAATCACAGGCTAAACAAACAAAGCTTACCCAAAAACAAACTAACCAATTAGGCTGATAATCACACCAAAACACAAGCTAACAAATCACAATCGAATCAGCCCAGAGTTACTCGAACAAACCACAGGCTGTTAGTTGTGGGATTTTCTGGACTATTCTGACCTATTAATGTTGCTTACTAGGATTATGTTCCCATGAATAAATGATAAATATATCAAATCAAAGAGCTTTTTACAACTGATGATGTCACAAAGCAGCTTCACAGATTTCCAGTAAAGACAAAGTTTTAACATGAATGTAAAACCCCAGGTGGGCAAGCCAGGGGTGCCAGTGGTAAGGAGAACCTCCCTCAGAGCTGAGGAAGAAACCTTGGGAGGAACCAAGGCTCACCAGGGGGGACCCGTCCTCCTCTGGTCAGACTACCTACAGAGTTATTATGCTACTAATATTAATAGCAGTAGTATTAGTAGTAGTAATAGCTGGGAGTCCATGAGAACTTCAATGTAGTGTGGGCAGCTAGTCCAAGGCAGGTGGTGGTAGCTGTGGCGTGGGCAGCTGGTCTGAAGTGGGCAGCAGGAGGGCTCAGCAGTCAGTCATCCTTCAGTGTCCGGCCGGACATGTGGGCGGTCATTTACTCGGAAAAAGGCAGGGAGAGGGAATTAGTTTTACTCTGTCTGTTTGTTCGTAAAACAGGGGATGCGAACATTTCCAGAGTGTGGCTAACGACTCCGGCAGATCTGACTATGACAGCTTAACTAACAGGAGAGAACCAGAAGGACACACAGACACGGCAGCACTCTGAGACAGTTTGGCGTCCCTCCACTCCACCGTCCACAAACCTGAGTATATATGAATAAATAAATATAAATATAATCCACTAAAGATCACAACTTTATTTGTAGATCATTTTGAGAGGCCTGGACAATTACTTCAGTCTCAAGGCAAATCCTCGGGAGTTTGACAGCTGACGACACTCTTACTGGATGAAACATGTAACATTCATGGCTCTGAACTTTTTTTGTGCATATTTCTACATTTATATCTTTTACATGTGCAGTTTTTACATTTTTGTCATAAAGGGGATGAGAAAAAAACATAATTAGCTGACCTACACACCACCTCCACCATCATTTATTATACCAGTTAACATTATAACATTAACAGATAGTAAGTTTATGATACTGGTGGCTCCAGGCTTTTTGGCAGTGCTACACACACACACACACACACACACCTGCTTCCGCTCATTAACCTACATACTGAGAGCATCTGAATATTAGACACAGGTGTGTTAGATTAGATATAGAAAAGCAGAGCAGGCTCTTCTTCCCTGGCCTTTATCATATTTACACACCTACAAACACAAACATTAAATACCACCGGATATCATTTGTGAAGAAATCTGTGTGACTAGTTAAAGACAACACACTTTACATTCACTCTAACACACAAACAGGCAGTGAGCTCAGAACTTAACACAACGACTGATGTAGTTAAAGTAGTGGCCTGGCTCAGAACGTTCCAAAGGTTCCTCGTCTTTTCTTCGATTATTTTTTTTCCTTGCATCTTTGATACACTTGAGTGGTTTTAATGTACCAGAAACATTTGTTACTACACAACTACTGTCAGTCTTTGCTTTATCTTATAGAATGAACCATTGCTTTATCTGTTGTGAACATGCCTACTGGCCCTTTTAGTAATTGAGTCCAACACCAGGAGTGGCTATGACTGAGAATATTAAGGCACTAAGCCACGAGAGGCCGTGAGCATGAAGCCGAGTGCCTAAAACTCCCTCCCCTGTGATAAAATAACTTAATTGCTTTAATAAAACAGCGGCAAACATAAAATACATCAAAATACATAGTGTTTTAGATCATTATTTAAATTATTATTAATAATAATCAACATAAACAAGTATTCCACCAAGAAATGTAGTTCCTTTAGGGTTTGGTATCATTGCAACCATTGGCTGAATGTGGAGAATGTTCGGTCACCCATCACTGCAAACCGCAGGCATTTCATTATTTTTAAAACTTTTTTTGCTTGTAAGAGTGAACAGATGGTAACAGCACTGTTTAATACAAAAACTTGGTCGTCACATCACCACCACGAGTCGTCTGCCAGTCTGACAACGCCATCTCAGACGACTCCCTGCTCCCTACATAGTGCACTGGGTAGGAAATTAAATACCGACTCCTGCAGCCCAAAATGAAATGTGATATTTGTTAAGTGATACTTTTTTAATCCCACAAGCGGGGAAATTCCACCTCTGCATTTAACCCATCCATGAAGTGAAACACCACATACACACTAGTGAATACACACACACACTAAGCGGGCAGTGAGCACAGGGCAGCCCTGTCCACAGCACCCAGGGAGCACTTGGGATTGAGGTGTCTTGCTCAAGGATACCTCAGTCATGGACTGTCGGCTCTGGGGATCAAAATGGCAACCTTCCGGTTACAGGGCCAGTTTCCTAACTTCCAGCCCACGACTGCCCCAACACGACTTTGGACTGAAACATGGATATTTGAAGACATTCAGGTTCATTCTTTAGACTTTTATCTTGACATTTTTCCGTGAATCATATTGTGAGTGATTTAATTCAAGCCTGTGACATTAATAATGGGGCTAATAATAATGTTAGCTGACCAGCCCAGTTCTAGTTAAGAAAATAAGTTGTCAGCCCCTCAGTTTAAACTCAAAACGGGTTCTTACTTCATCTGTACACTCGGTGCGCTGTACGATCAGCGTTAGAGTCTAAGATTATTCGATTAACAGCAGGAGTGTTTTTCGTGCCGTGGTTTATTGTGGATTTTACAACGGTATCAAACATGGCTCAGCTTTTAGGACCAGAGCTATCGTTTAATAAAAATATTTTCAGAATAAAAAAACAAATCTATTTATGTTACAGACTCTCTATAGCCTATTTTACATAGGCAATAAACATTAATACCTCACTATTCTATAGTGCACTATATGGGTATCAGAATGTTGGTACATGTGATTTTTACGAGTACGAGTTTGAATAAAGTACGAATAAACGTGCACGTTGGCGGCCTGATATCCGATACCAGTATCGGTATTGATGCATCCCTAATAATAAAAGAATGCACTGCTGGTTATGGCAGGAAACCCTGTTAGGACGTTGTGTATTGGACAGAGCTGAAGAGAGGTGGTGTTCTTCATGCAGAGATTTGTACATGCACTCAGTGGCCATGGAAGAATGACCTCATCTATTGTGTCTGAAAGTCCGGCCAGTGAAAGGAAATCAGCTTCATCAACCTTTCACAAGGTGAAAGGCTTCCCCTCATCTCCACAAAGCCGGAGAACAGCGCCGGCGTGCCATTTCAAACCTCCTTATCTCATCTGACCATCCAGATAGTATTTTCTCTCCTCCACTTCCTCTCCTCCTCTCTTCCTTCCCTTTCTCCTCCGCTCTTTCACTCTAATTCATTTCCCTCAGCGCTGCCACTCCGGGCCCTCCGCACAGGGCCACGCGATCAATATTTGCCGAGTTTAAACTACAGGATTATCCGTCTGTCAGAGAGAACAGAACACAAGCCTTCCACGCTAGACACACACACACACACACACACACACACACACACACACACACACACACACACACACACACACACACACCTCCCTTACCAGTTTAGGGGTGACTTTGTATTTATCCAAAAAATAAGAAGCATCAGGTTTCTTTGTTTTGAAAAATGATCAGATCTGAATCGTCTATCGTCACTAATGTCATTTGTCATGCACTAATTTATTCATTTATCTCAATCCGTGTGACATTGTACATTCAGTAGTTTCTGAGATACAGATGATCTAAAAAGTGGCCTTATTCTTGCATTAAAATCAATATCTTTTTCATCATCATCATCATCATCATCGTCGTCGTCGTCGTCGTCGTCATCATCATTCTGTATTTAAGTTCAGGCTTACACTGAGGGGGGCCTCATTTACAATGTAGCCAAAAGCCACAGTAAGAATAAAGAAGAAGAAAAAAGCATAAATTAAGACGGTTAAAATAAAGATTCCAAAGTAAAGATAGAATAATAAAAGAAAATGTTTAAAAATATTAAAGAAGTACACAACAAAAGCAATTTATATAACACTGATCTGACCGCCACCTCATTGATCCCTTTCCTGCACTTCAGCTTCAGACCCATACTCTGCTCATTTACAGGTATGAGTGTGTGTGTGTGTGTGTGTGTGTGTGTGTGTGTGTGTGTGAGTGACAGTAGTAATGCAGGTTTTATTTTATTTTTATCTTATTCTCTACATGTGAATGTCTGATTCTGAGCTCTGTGAGCTCCTGTAACCAAAACCAAATTCCTTATATAAGCAGCACACCTGTATATAAAACAATAATAGGAAATAATAAAATATGATTCAAATGTATAAAAATAATAATTGTACATAAAATAGAAAAATAAATATAAAAATAGATAAATTAAATATTCAACTAAAACACAACTGAAAATAACACTTATAACTAATAAATCCCAAAAAATATAAATCTCCGGTGTCAGTGTGGATATATTTCCGGCAAGGTAAACAAAGAATACTTCTTAAAAATGCCATGTGTCTGCCAGCAGTTTAAAAAGAAGTTTAAAAAGTTGATTTTGAAACTACTGAAGACGCTGAATAACTTTTTCTGCAGTACATTATAAGACTTTAAATATATAAGCCTAAAACTTTTTCTCTATTGGGAATAATGACATTAATTCCTGAAAGTACTACGCCAAATTGAGGGGCTCAGTCAGGAACTGCCTCCAGAAATCTGATTTGAGGCAGGTCTGCCTCATTTAGGGATGATGCTTCATACAGGGGTGAGCACTGGGTTTTAAGTATTCCATTAACCCCCACAGGTGCACATATACTGAACTGGATGTTTACTATGAATTCGAGCCAGAAAACTCTGCCAGCGCCAGTGGCAGTGACCTGATGTCCACAGTGGTAAGTCGAACATTCCATGAAGATTCCAACTTTTGAGATTAACTGCAGTGGTGAAGTTAACTGAATGTTGATTTTTTGGAAGCCATGTAGGCCAAACCTCTGTACACTCTCATCTACTCTAAAGCTCTCCTCTGATAATCTTTTCTCTGTTTTAGCTGGAAACACTGAGCATGTTTACATGCAGCCTAATAATTAATTAATAGTCCAGCTAATAGTTCAATCGGAATAGAATGCATCCATGTAAACTCATCAGTCAGAATAGTCTAGTCTGATTGAGGCCATTTGGAATACAGTTTCTATCCAACTGATCAAGGTGGGTAATCCTGTAAATAATCTGTTAAATAAAAGAATAATCCATGTCTGTATCCGACTACATTCCCTATCGGAAAGTTTAAGTCAGTTCTGCATGTGCGTTGCGTCACAGTGAGAGTTTATACCGTTCAACACGGCGGAGCAGAAACTGGTCTGCAGAGGAGACGAAGTTCATGCTCTGATCTTTAAAAGATGGCGGTGGGACGGACGTCCAGCTTATGTGTCTCAGAGCACGACGTCTTCCTCTCGGCCGTCTTTAATAAGGACATGTGAAGGACGTTTTCCTGAGTCTGACGTCATTTTAAAGCAGTTAAAAAACACAAGCACTGCTCACTGCTGCTCATCTCACTCTGACTGGACTCACGTGATGTTCGCTGTCATGGTAACGTTCACTCTAAGTGGTTCTCCACACATGCGTATCATTCTGCATTGGATTACTTGTAGTGAGATTTTCCATCAGACTGTTGAACAGAGTGAGAATAAACAGCTCAGTATGAATCTGTAATCGGATTGTATTGAATCAGACTGGCAAACGTTTGTGCATGCAAACACAGCTACTGAGTGCGTTTATCAAAACCAGGGTTGAAACGGTCCAGGGTCAGAGAGCCAACATGGAGAACAGGAGGGACAGATATAATGAAAGAAATGCAGGAAAACCACAATGGAATAAAGAAACAGCATGAGAACAGAACACACTTCAAACAGTACATCCAACATATCAAACAAAGACCAGCGCTAGACAAAGGAAAACAAAGGGCTTAAATACAAGAGGGATAACAAAGGATAACACGGCACAGGTGGAAAACAGGCAGGAACAATCAAGGGTGGAGACAAGAAACAAGGGGGCAGAACCGTCAGGAAACCAAACAAAGAAGCACATGGACATGTAAACAGACGCTCATGAAAGACTGGGGGGGCCAATCGTGACACAGCATGAAGGTTGAGATTTATATTCCTTTTCTGTCACGTCCTCCTCTGTGAGTTTATTGGCTGGTTGTAAAGCAGAAATCTGATTACTGTCTGACTCATGTAGACCTGGAGTTTCCTCATTATCTGATTACTGTCTGACTCATGTAGACCTGGAGTTTCCCCGTTATCTGATTACTGTCTGACTCCTGTAGACCTGGAGTTTCCCCATTATCTGATTACTGTCTGACTCCTGTAGACCTGGAGTTTCCCCACTATCTGATTACTGTCTGACTCCTGTAGACCTGGAGTTTCCCCATTATCTGATTACTGTCTGACTCCTGTAGACCTGGAGTTTCCCCATTATCTGATTACTGTCTGACTCATGTAGACCTGGAGTTTCCCCATTATCTGATTACTGTCTGACTCATGTAGACCTGGAGTTTCCCCATTATCTGATTACTGTCTGACTCCTGTAGACCTGGAGTTTCCCCATTATCTGATTACTGTCTGACTCATGTAGACCTGGAGTTTCCCCATTATCTGATTACTGTCTGACTCCTGTAGACCTGGAGTTTCCCCATTATCTGATTACTGCCTGACTCATGTAGACCTGGAGTTTCCCAACTATCTGATTACTGTCTGACTCATGTAGACCTGGAGTTTCCCCATTATCTGATTACTGTCTGACTCATGTAGACCTGGAGTGTCCCCATTATCTGATTACTGCCTGACTCATGTAGACCTGGATTTTCCCCATTATCTGATTACTGTCTGACTCCTGTAGACCTGGAGTTTCCCCATTATCTGATTACTGCCTGACTCATGTAGACCTGGAGTTTCCCAACTATCTGATTACTGTCTGACTCATGTAGACCTGGAGTTTCCCAATTATCTGATTACTGTCTGACTCATGTAGACCTGGAGTTTCCCCATTATCTGATTACTGTCTGACTCATGTAGACCTGGTGTTTCCCTATTATCTAATTACTGTCTGATTCATGTAGACCTGGTTTCCCCATTATCTGATTACTGTCTGACTCATGTAGACCTGGAGTTTCCCCATTATCTGATTACTGTCTGACTCATGTCGACCTGGAGTTTCCCAACTATCTGATTACTGCCTGACTCCTGTAGACCTGGAGTTTCCCCATTATCTGATTACTGCCTGACTCATGTAGACCTGGAGTTTCCCAACTATCAGATTACTGTCTGACTCATGTAGACCTGGAGTTTCCCCATTATCTGATTACTGTCTGACTCATGTAGACCTGGAGTGTCCCCATTATCTGATTACTCAAGTGCATGTAAACATGTTGACAGGAATTACTGACAAAATCTGATTTTCTGCAGTTATCAGATTATTAAGTGCATGTAAACAAAACCACAACTTTTCCCCTGGCTACATTATGAACAAGGAACTACTGTGTGATATGGTAATATCAGCTTCCTCCTCACAGGTCAACTGAGTATGCTTTAATTAACTCTCAAAGTTATTCAGATATAAAATTAATCAAACGGTGCATCTCTTGTTTATTCATGACGTCTCAGTATACATATGAATGTGTTTGCTGAGGACGTTATGAATAATGTGATACGTAATGAACACATCATGATAATGAAGTTTCCATAGAAAACCACTGCGATGATAAACCGCCTCTCTCCACTGACCAATTAAAATAATCCACTCACACACGTAGCAGCGTAACTGCATGTCGGGAGGAGAGAAAACAGGGGAACAAAGGAAAAACAGCAACACTCTTTCAGTGAGATCCAGTCTCTGTTCTTTCTTTTCTCTCTCTCTCTCTCTCTCTCTCTCTCTCTCTCCCTCTTTCCCTCCCTCCCTCTCTTCCTCGCTCCCTCTTTCCCTCCCTCCCTCTCTTCCTCGCTCCCTCTTTCCCTCCCTCCCTCTCTACCTCTCTCTCTCTGCCTCTCTCTCTCTGCCTCTCTCTCTCTACCTCCCCCCCCCTCTCTCCGCCCCCTCTCTCTCCCTCTCTGCCTCTCTCTCCCTCCCTCTCTCTCTCTCTCTCACTTTATCTCTCTCTACCTCTCTCTCTCTCTCACTCGCTCTCTCGCTCTCTCTCTCCCCCACTATCTCTCTTTCTCTCACTCTCTCTCCCTTTCTCTCTCTCTCTCTCTCTCTCTCTCTCTGTCTCTCTCTCAGTCTCTCGCTTTCTCTCTCCCCCTCTATCTCTATCTCTCTCCACCCCCCCTCTCTTTCTCTCTCTGTCCCCCTCTATCTCTCCCTCTCTCTCTCCGTCTCTCCCTCCCTCTCTCCCTTTCTCTCTCTCTCTCTCTCTCTCAGTCACTTGCTTTCTCTCTCCCCCTCTATCTCTCTCTCTCCACCCCCCCCCCTTCTCTCTCCCTCTCTCTCAGGGTCACCTCCACAGATCAGAGAGGCCTAAAGACTTTAGCTCTGTTTTCCATGTTCACTTGGCAGCACATTTTGTGTTTTTGCTTCTCTTTTGTTTTGTTTGCCGAATTTGCAGTTTGTAAATAAATAAATAAATGAAAACACATCTTTTTAATGTTGGCTGCTGACAGGCGTTGGTCCTTGGCTTTGTAAATGAAACTGAGGGCTGAGAAGGCATTTAGACAGTTTGATTCAGTGAAACAAGAAACAAAAAGGCTTGTAAATGAAAGGCATTAACACACACACACACACACACACACACACACACACACTGGCAGTGCTCGTCCTTGCTGGATGAATGAGGCAGACTGCGTTTCTGGGGGAAAAGTGCATTTTTTAATACAGCTAAATGCACACAGCAGCTCAAAGTTGACTGAAACTGAATATTCTGATTATGTAAATTACACACTGTGTCTTAGCAATTAGATGACTGATATTAATATTCTAACTTAGATATAAAGTCAGTGAGCCGACACTAAACACCAGTGATGCTATTATTCCACAAATACCACTTAAAACTGCAATGAAAAAATATAAGACTAAATTATGTCCTGAAATAAATAAAAAATAGGCTAAAACACATTATGACCATTTATGACGCAACAGCAACATATCAGCCTATTCAGCCGGCAGCAGTTAAGCCCCACCCATACAGACACAATAAAGAGCAGTCAATCAGAACAGAGATCGCTGTAGCCTCTTTAATACAAAGATATATTTATATATATATATATATATAGATATAATGTGTATACATATATATGTGTGTGTGTGTGTGTGGATACACTGATCAGGCATAACACTCTGACCACCTCCTCGTTTCTACGCTCACTGTCCACTTTATCAGCTCTACTTACTGTATAGCTGCACTTGTTTCTCTGATACTCTATTACCCTGTTCTTCAGTGGTCAGTACCCCCATGGACCCTCACAGAGCAGGTACTATTTGGGTGGTGGGTCATTCTCAGCACTGCAGTGACACTGACGTGGTGGTGGTGTGTTAGTGTACGTTGCACTAGTCTGAGCGGATCAGACACAGCAGTGCTGCTGGAGTTTTTAAACACCTCAGTGTCACTGCTGGACTGAGAATAGTCCACCCACCAAAAATGTCCAGCCAGCAGCGTCCTGTGACCACTGATGAAGGACTAGAGGACGACCAACACAAACTGTGCAGCAGCAGATGAGCTGTCGTCTCTGACTCTACATCTACAAGGTGGACTGATGAGGTAGGAGTGTCTAATAGAGTGGACAGTGAGTAGACACAGTGTTTAAAACTCCAGCAGCACTGCTGTGTCTGATCCACTCAGACCAGCACAACACACACTAACACACCACCACCACGTCAGCGTTACTGCATTGCTGAGAATGACCCACCACCCAAATAGTACCCACTCTGTGAGGGTCATTGGGGGTCCTGACCACTGAAGAACAGGGTAAAAGGGGGAGTTGCATTCCGAAACGGAGGGATGTAAATGTATAAAACATTGAAACACACACTGAGTCCAGGAGCATCTGCTTCTTCCACCGAACACACACACCAGTCCACATGCATTTAGCCTGAGATCTACTTTCCGTGGTAATATTGTTTAAATTGATCCAATTCTGCAAGGCTAAGGTGTATGAATTTGTGTCATAGCCCAGCGGAGCAACGGCCATAACTGCACCGCGCATTGGAGGGTATTACAAATAAATGGAATTTCTCTCAACAGGTCGCGGGACATGCATGCTTTGCTCTGTGTCAGAGGAGTTCAATTGTTATGTGTATCCTTTTATTAAACATTTATGAACAAAGCAACCTTGCCTTTCCAGCAGCGCTCTTCTACGGCCTTGAACATTCCCGTTCCTATGGTGACGTCGCCCTTGGAGCTCATCCTCCGAGCATTGAGGATTTATGAGGATTAAGGAAATGTAGTCAGGGGGAAAAAGAGAAGGAGGGAAAAGAGGAAGAGAGAGAAAGAATGAAACGGTCTCAGCGGGCGATCGACATAAGCAAATAAGTTAACGTTTTAATTTGCTGTTCTAGCTTTTGTGAAGGAGGTCAGAGAGGTGACCTCAAGCACAGAGACTGCAAAGATCACACATTTAGAAAGCCTTTGGAGCTCAACTGACCAAAATAAATAAATAAATAAATAAGAAAAAACTCAAGACTTCTATACTACTGTTAACATGTTGTACCCTTACAAGACTGGTGACCGCAAAGTGCAAGCATAGTTGGGTTGTTTGGCTGTTCCAGGACATGCATTAGACCTGGGACCATCAACACCACATAAAATTAAACCAAAGCTAAATACAAAAGTATTCGCTCGTCCGGCTTCACACGCATATGAACTTGAGTGAGATCCCATTCTTAATCCATAGGGTTTAATACGATGTCAGCCCACCCTTTGCAGCTATAACAGCTTCAACTCTTCTGGGAAGGCTTTCCACAAGGGTTAGGAGTGTTTATGGAAATTTCTGACCATTCTCCCACAAAGTTGGGAGCATGAAAGTCCAAAGTCTCTTGGTGCTGAAGCTTTAAGAGTTCCTTTCACTGGAACTAAGGGGCCGAGCCCAACTCCTGAAACACACCCCCACACCATAATCCCCCCTCCACCAAACTTTACACTCGGCACAATGCAGTCAGACAAGTACCGTCTCCTGGCAACCGCCAAACCCAGACTCGTCCATCAGATTTCCAGTCGGAGAAGCGTGATTGGTCACTCCAAAGAACACGTGTCCACTGCTCTAGAGTCCAGTGGCGGCGCTTTACACCACTGCATTCCACGCTCTGCATTGGGTTTGGTGATGTAAGGCTTGGATGCAGCTGCTCGACCATGGAAACCCATTCCATGAAGCTCTCTACGCTGTTCTTGAGCTGATCTGAAGGCCACATGAAGTTTGAAGGTCTGTAGTGATTGACTCTGCAGAAAGTCGGTGACCTCTGCGCACTATGCCCCTCAGCATCCGCTGACCCCGCTCTGTCATTTTACGTGGCCGACCACTACGTGGCTGAGCTGCTGTCGTTCCCAATCGCTTCCACTTTGTTATAATCCCACTGACAGTGGACTGTGGAATATTTAGTAGTGAGGAAATTTCATGACTGGACTTGCTGCACAGGTGGCGTCCGATCACGGTACCAGGCTGGAATTCACTGAGCTCCTGAGAGCGACCCATTCTTTCACTAATGTCTGTAGAAGCAGTCTGCAGGCCTAGGGGCTCGGCTTTATACACCTGTGGCCATGGAAGTGACTGGAACACCTGAATTCACTGATTTGGATGGGGGAGTGAAGACTTTTGGAAATATAATGTAAATCAACCCCAACAAAAGTCAAACCAAACTAATATGGCAGATCAACTCGGATCCAGTCCTCGTACAATTGCTGGTAAACATATTCGTGAGCTTTATTCTCCTGAAATTACCTACAAGGTGCAGGATTGCTGTTCTGGATTATTCCGGCCCAATTTAACACGTTGTTTTGTAATCACCCATGTTGTGTCTGACCTAGATGTCTATGATCCCTGCAATCAATAAAAGGGAGGAAGTGGATGTGTTTATATCTTCCACAAACACACACACACTGTCCACAGCCCTTACTCTTCCTTCCCTAATGATCTGGCCTGGTCCAGGAGAACGGCTGTCCAGCTCTCAGCAGGAAATAAGCCTGTGGAGAGATTTCTCTGGGCTAGAGATCAACTCTAATGTGGCCATTGACAGTCCTTAAGAAGATGGAGAGCTCTGTGAGTGTGTGTCTGTGTGTGTGTGTGTGTGTGTGTGTGTGTGTGTGGGCTGGCGCAAAGATAGTGGCCCTTAGACAGTTCAAATCATTCACCTGGTACTACTACACTAATATGTTCTATTAATTTGTGTTATGAGTTATTTTTGTAGTAACCCTACATTAAGAGTCACAAATTAATTGATAAGTATATACTAATGAAATACTCATTATTTGTTTATTTTTTAATGTTCATTAGGTATTAGTTACTGAGTAACTACTTAGTAATTAGTAATTGAGTACACTGTTATCTTAGTTTGCAATTAGTCTGTCGTTCCCAATTGCTTCCACTTTGTTATAATCCCACTGACAGTGGACTGTGGAATATTTAGTAGTGAGGAAATTTCACGACTGGACTTGTTGCACAGGTGGCATCCAAACACAGTACCACACTGGAATTCACTGAGCTCCTGAGAGCGACCCATTCTTTCACTAATGTCTGTAGAAGCAGTCTGCAGGCCGAGGGGCTCGGCTTTATACACCTGTGGCCATGGTATATATATATATATTTATCACAGCCATTATTTTTCAGTTTGTAACATAAAATGTCCTTTACAGTGTGGATAAATTTCATGGTGAGTGAACCAACAGAAACGCCCCAAAATGACTTGGAAAGACGTCTGGTTCCATTGACTTACATTAAAAGTAAAGTAGGTTTTTTCCTTCTCCTGTAAAGTTATGAGGTTTTCTTCTAACAACAGCTCTATGTGTATATATATATATAACTTCAGAAGTTTTTATTTTTACACTCAACTGTAATGTTATTTTCACTATTACCCTCACACTACAGTTTATTTTGGTATTTTCATTTCAGTGGTAGTTTATTTGTACATTGATATTCATGAAACATACACCTAACAATCCTAATAAACAGGATCCGGCTTTCTTATTGCAAGTCTTGTTCTTTTCAGACACGAAAGCACGTAAGAGAATACCTGGTTAAACCACCTGGTTGTTGTGTCTGTTCCTGCTGACTGTTTATATGATATTACTTTCTCACACAAGTTAAACTGAGCTGTTTCTGTTTCGCGTTGTTTTCTTTATTGTTAGTAATAAACACAGGCCGCTCTATGGAGGGGTATATTTTTATTTATTTATTTGTTTACTTGCTGTGACCAAATAAAACGAGCATCCCCAAAGGCCTCAGTGGGAATGTTCTGGGCGGTAAGAGTGATTGTTAATATTAAACCTCCCCCTTTCTGCACTACAGTCGCTGCTCTAACACTGCAAAGCATGAAGCGCTAATGAAACGGAGGCTCAGCCTCAGTGGAGGCTTTCTGCTCTGCTGTTGTTTGTGTACTGCTGAGCTTCTGCCTCTTTGACATGCACATTGTTCATACATCAGCATTACTGAGCCTGAGAGAACATGAATATTATTGTTTAATAAAGTGTTTTGAATGCCAGTGTTGTATATAAGCTGATGGCGTTCATGTGTTTCAATCACTTGACCTTTATCTACCAGCGGCCATATTAATGACCATTTTCAGGAGGACAGCTGTGGTGGATAATTAATAATGAATCACAGTTCTGAAAACAGTGATATGCTTAAAAACTGATTGTGATTCCTGTAGTTGCCGATTTAACCCTCCATGTGGCAAACAATTATTTTCTCTCGTTTACTAAAAAGCAGTGAGATAAAATCTGTGTTTTCCAAATTTAATGTGGAAAAAGGGTCTTTTACTTTGAAAGGACGAACACCTAATGACATCACATGACCCAGAATTCTTACAATGTTTATATTATCATACATTCCAAACATCAATTGAAATTGTATTAATTTCCAACATTTGTTAATATTGGGTCATGCTTTTTACTAAGTATAAGTTGGATTTGCTTGTTCCTGTTTTTAATAAAAACATGTTTTTTAGAGATTATTTATTTATTTATTTATGTATTTATTTATTTATTTATTTATTTTCTGGTGTTATTGTATGATTGCGCATTGTTGTTATATGGCAGTAATTTACCAAATACCCAAATACACTTTTAGAAATAAAGTTTCCATTATTTTAACCACTTCAAATAGCAGAAACACATTAAAACTTGTATCATGTATAAATAATAATACATGCAGTAGAGGGTTAAAGGTTTTACATGCATAATTGATAACGTCATAGTCCCATATGGGGGTGCAGGGTTCAATTCCCCGTTCAGGCAGGAAGACCACAGTTACCTGTACTTTAAACAAATTTACTGAAATTTGGCCAAAAATTCTGAGAATTTACGAAAATTCGTAATAGAACTTAAAATCTATGTTGAATTTTTAAATGTTGAGCAATTTCCAGTCATTTAATTTTAAGGCTTAGTTGTAAATCGAATCAACACAGAGACTAAGCACGATGGCAAACAGCGGTTTCAGAAAATGTTTTTATTTATTTATTTTCACCCTTCAGAAATTCAGTGAGGATACAGGCAGGGTAAAAGGCATCGCAACATGTTGGTGGAGTTGAGTGCTCTATATAGAGCTTGCATTTGCCCATAGAGTTACTGCCCAGCATGTGTACTACATAAGAGTCTACATAAGACTCTACACCACCCATACTGGCTTTGGCGTTCTTGTTAAGATGCATACATAAATAAAATTAAACAGACCACCTGGAGTCAAAGTAGTTTATGGAAGCATAACAACAGTTTATGGAAGAATAGAGGGAGAGAAATAAACGAAATAGGTCCATAAAGGAGTAATGAAGTGCTGAAAACCTTGGTGAGGCCAGTGCTTTACTCACTGTGTGACGTAGGTCACATTTCTGCTTTATGAACCTCACTAAAATTCTGATCCTGGTTATGGCCTGAATGTAATATCACTGCTGTGTGTTTATACTTTTTTCATGTATGAGAGGATTTTTTAGCTTTAGCAGTCAGTCCACTGAGACCTGCTGCCTTCTGTCATGTCATTTTTATTTTTCTGCCAGCCGAAAAACAGAAACACATATGCAATGTCAGTCATGTTTATTCATGCTTTCATTTACATCATAACTGTTTGTCCTCAAACAAGCGAGCATACAAAGTTTAAGCAGATTTTGGCATTTTTTTCCTCTAATATTTATTACATGATGTTACATGATCCAGATAAATAAAGTGTCATTCAGTGCAAATCTGAACATTTAGAGTGCAGACTAGAGCTTTATATCAGTAAAGCAGTAAATCATTAAGTGATACTTTTTTTTTGATCCCACAACCGGGGGCATTCAACCCATCCGTGAAGTGAAACACCACATACACACTAGTGAACACACACACAAGGGGGCAGTGAGCACACTTGCCCAGAGCAGTGAGTGGTTGGGGGTTAGGTGTCTTGCTCAAGGATACCGCAGTCATGGACTGTCCTGGGGATTGAACCGGCAACCTCCCGGTCACAGGGCCAGATCCCTAACCTCCAGCCCACGACTGCCCCAAGAAGACAAAGAACAAAGAGAGGTGATATACATACACTTTGTAGCCTATACACTGCGCACACACACACACACACACACACACACACACACACACACACACACACACACACACACACACACACACACACACAGTGGGGCAAAAAAGTATTTAGTCAGCCACTGATTGTGCAAGTTCTCTTACTTAGAAAGATGAGAGGTCTGTAATTTTCATCATAGGTTCACTTCAACTATGAGAGACAATATGAGAAAAAAAAAATCCAGGAAATCACACTGTAGGATTTTTAAAGAATTTATTTGTAAATTATGGTGGAAAATAAGTATTTGGTCAATAAAAAAAAAGTTCAGCTCAATACTTTGTAACATAACCTTTGTTGGCAATGACAGAGGTCAAACGTTTCCTGCAAGTCTTCACCAGGTTTGCACACACTGTAGCTGGTATTTTGGCCCATTCCTCCTGAGGATCTCCTCTAGAGCAGTGATGTTTTGGGGCTGTCGCGGGGCAACACGGACTTTCAACTCCCTCCACAAATTTTCTGTGGGGTTGAGGTCTGGAGACTGGCTAGGCCACTCCAGAACCTTGAAATGCTTTTTACAGAGCCACTCCTTCGTTGCCTGAGCAGTGTGTTTGGGATCAGTGTCATGCTGGAAGACCCAGCCACGTTCCATCTTCAATGCTCTCACTGATGGAAGGAGGTTTTGGCTTAAAATCTCACGATACATGGCCCGTTCATTCTTCCCTTAACACGGATCAGTCATCCTGTCCCCTTTGCAGAAAAACAGCTCCAAAGCCTGATGTTTCCACCCCCATGCTTCACAGTAGGTTCGGTGTTCTTGGGAGGCAACTCAGCATTCTTCTTCCTCCAAACACGACGAGTTGAGTTTTTACCAAAATGTTCTATTTTGGTTTCATCTGACCACATGATATTCTCCCAGTCCTCTACTGGATCATCTGTTTGCTCTCTGGCAAACTTCAGACAGGCCTGGACATGTACTGGCTTAAGCAGGCGGACACGCCTTGCACTGCAGGATTGAGTCCCTCTCGGCGTCGTGTGTTCCTGAGGGTAGCCTTTGTTACTTTGGTCCCAGCTCTCTGCAGGTCATTCATCAGGTCCCTCTGAGTAGTTCTGGGATTTTTACTCACCGTTCTCATGATCATGTTGACCCCACAGGATGAGATCTTGCGTGGACCCCAGATCGAGGGAGATTATCAATGGTCTTGTATGTCTTCCATTTTCTTACAATTGCTCCCACAGTTGATTTATTCCCACCAACCTGCTTGCCTATTGTAGAGTCACTCTTCCCAGCCTGGTGCAGGGCTACAATTTTCTTCCTGGTGTCTTTGGACAGCTCTTTGGTCTTGGCCATGGTTGAGTTTGGAGTCTGTTTGAGGCTGTGGACAGGTGTCTTTTATACAGATAACGAGGTCAAACAGGTGCCATTAATAGAGGTAAGGAGTGGAGGACAGAAGAGCTTCTTAAAGAAGAAGTTACAGGTCTGTGAGAGCCAGAAATCTTGCTTGTTTGTGGGTGACCAAATAATTATTTTCCACCATAATTTACAAATAAATTCTTTAAAAATCCTCCAATGTGATTTCCTGGATTATTTTTCCTCATTTGGTCTCTCATAGTTGAAGTGTAGCTATGATGAAAATTACAGACCTCTCTCATCTTTCTAAGTAGGAGATCTTGCACAATCAGTGGCTGACTAAATACTTTTTTGCCCCACTGTATGTATAATATATGTATGTATGTGTGTGTGTGTGTAGAGAGGCAGGGGGAGACTTGTGTTCAGGCAACTATATTATATATATGTATGGATCATTCTACAGAAACGTCCACTTTCAGTCTCTCCATAGGAGTCACTGGTGTTACTGATCCTCATCGGTGTTACTCATAATGAAGGAAATACCAGAGACGTTTTTAATGATCAACGCATTTTACAGAACATCAAACCACACGCTGTCCATCAGGGAACGTCCACTAAAATATGGAATTTAATCAATTTGTGTTTCTGTTTTTTTCACAGTGACCTCAGAATAACGTCGGTCACACCAGTGACGTCAGCTAGAAGCTTCATATGAGATCATGAGCTGAATGAGAAGATCTCTGAGAACTGAGAGACACAGTGGACTCACCATGAGCTTTTCTTCATAGATCCTCAGAAAACAGGCCAAAGGAGGTCGAGTGATGTCATCAGCGTGACTTTTCAAAATAAGAGTTTTTTAGCTACGCAGTAACACCAGTGACATGACTCCTGGGGAACTTTCATTATATTTACATTATATTATATTTTATAATTTTTTGGCATTTTTCATTTAAATCACATAATTCCCAGTCATGTAGAGATTATTGTAGTTAAAACTGCAGAAAAACAAGTTTTTACCTCAAAATATGGCCCAGCCTTCACACACGACTGTGGGGACGAAATCTTCCTGCTTGGAATTCTATATGATTGATTTAAAAATCAATATGGATAAATTGCGGCTCAAGAAGGAGCGATTGTTAAAATAACATATTGTTTTATTTTACAATGTAAATAAATTGTAACCCAAACATGTTTTTCATGTGTAATATATCTGTAAACACTAGGGGCACAAGACTGGACGTTTCTGTAGAATGACCCAGACATGTCGCTGCTGAAAATACTTGTTACATTGTATGTAAATTTTATGATGATTGGACTAAAATAAATGACCCATAAGTCCATAGGATGTTAGTGTGTTTACTCATTTCCAAGCCTCTCCTCCTCGAGGAAGCCCAGTATTATATGTAGTTAAAAAGCAGCTCCTGGTTTGACCAATCAGTGCTCAGTAAATTGCGCTCATGATGTAATTGATGATATTAACGAGTCTCTGTGGCGGCTGTGAAGGTGTCGAGGAAAAATATGGAACCGAGAAATTCTTGTTACTGTTTATTGTTTTTCTGTTTATTTGAATTATGAATACGACTTTATTCTAATGTATATTGTGATAAACTCACTGCTGAGGTACATTTTCTTAGATGCCTATAACTTTCACACAGTACTGTGTATATATATAAATATATATGTACATACATACATATAGGCACCCTTGAAAAAAATGATGTGTCACAATTACTGGCACTACAATTTCTTAGAAATACACTGTAACTGAAGTTTCATTTATATTTTACTTTTTCAAGTTGATCAGAGTGTCTAGGAAACTTTCAAGCAGTAATCCATGACTTCTTATTTCACTGGGGTATATATATTCAGTGACACAGGGCAAATTCTTCAGCTAATATAAATAAATAATAACAGAACATACAAGTCAGATGTCGGACGCTTTACTGACCTTCATTAGTGAAGGAATGGCTATAAAAATACCTACCTGTCTAAAAATGTTCAAATCTACAGTGACGACAAAAATTAAAAAGTTCCAATCAACTGGAACCATGACAGACTTGGATGAAGTACATTTTGCCCCCACCCACAGTGAGGAAGACGTTAAGATGAAAAGAAAAATCCCAAGGATCTCTGTTGAAGAGTTACAGATAAAGTACCGTCTTGGGGTCACCAAGTCTCCAAAACGTCTGTGCCAACAGATTATTTGGAAGGGATACCAAGACCTTTCCTGTCATCTAACCACAAACGTGAGCACCTGGGCTTTGCTAAACGCTACTGGGGCTGGAACTGTGTTCTGTGGTCAGATGAAACAAAAATGAGCTTTTTGGCACCAAACACACGAGGGAGGTTTGGCGTAGAAAGAAGGATGACTAAACTGACAGAACCCAATGCCCACTGTTTAGTATAATGGAGGCTCTGTGATGATCTGTTTATCCTCCAAAGGCTTTGCAAAACCTGCTAGGATCTGTTGCATCATGGACTCCATGGACTGGGACATTTTAAATCAAAATCTTTCTGCCTCTGCCAAGAAACTAAAAATAGGTCATTGCTGGATCTTGCAACAGGACAACGATCCAAAACATAAATCCAGATGAACACAAAATCAAGCTTCTATGGTCATCTCAGTCCCCCTGATCTAAACCCTACAGAAAACCTGGGGGGGGTGATCTAAAGAGTGCACAAGAGAGGACCTAGTTCCCTGGACGATCTGGAGAGACTCTACAAAGAGGAATGATCTCAAATGTTCTGCTCTGTATTCTCCAACCTTAATATGTTGTAGGAGGAGACTAAGTGCTGTTTTCTTGTACACAGTATTTAATGCAGGGGTGCCGATAATTGTGGCACATGTGGTTTTGTTAAAAATAAGTATTTCTTGACGAAGGATCTTCTCAGAATACATTTACTTCAATAAATAAAGTTTGGACTCTTAGTTCTTATTTTTAATATAAGATTAAGATACTTCACCAAAAACTGGATTTCCTATAATCCTTTTTCACTCATTAGTGAAAATTGGCAGCACTGACAATTATTGTGGAGTGAACTGGTAACTTTACAGGAGAAGGAAAAAACCTACTTTACTCTTAATGTAAGTCAATGGAACCAGACGTCTTCCCAAGTCATTTTGGGCCGTTTCTTTTGGTCCATTCATCATGAAATTTACACACAATGTAAAGAACAACAGGCATTTTCAAATTATGTCATGTTTATACTGCTGGAGTTTTTAAACACCTCAGTGTCGCTGCTGGACTGAGAACAGTCCACCAACCAAAAATATCGTCCTGTGGGCAGCGTCCTGTAACCACTGATGAAGGACTAGAGGATGACCAACACAAGCTGTGCAGCAGCAGATGAGCTGTCGTCTCTGACTTTACATCTACAAGCTGGACCGACAAGGTAGGAGTGTCTAATAGAGTGGACAGTGAGTGGACACAGTGTTTAAAAACTCCAGCAGCACTGCTGTGTCTGATCCACTCGTACCAGCGCAACACACACTAACACACCACCACCACGTCAGTGTTACTGCAGTGCTGAGAATGACCCACCACCCAAATAGTACCTGCTCTGTGAGGATCCATGGGGGTCCTGACCACTGAAGAACAGGGTAACAGAGTATCAGAGAAACAGATGGACTACAGTCTGTAACTGTAGAACTACAGAGTGCAGCTATACAGTAAGTGGAGCTGATAAAGTGGACAATGAGTGTAGAAGCAAGGAGGTGGTGAGGATGTTATACCTGATTGGTAGCGTCTCTAGTAGAATCCAGCCTGATGGTGGTAAATGCAGTTAGTCTATGCTTCACCAATAAGAAGCAAAGTAAGTTCCTTTTTTTACAAACTAAGCATGAAAAAACTCACCTTGCTATTCCAGATTAATCAAAAATTAAATAGGCCAGCTCTTGAGATGCTTTCCTTTAATGTTTCATTATTACTTCTGAATTCAGTTTATCATCCTGAACATTTGCTCTGTGCTTGTCACTGTCTGTGTCTGAATCAGGCTCATTGAAAGCCGGTGACATGAAGTTAAGGTGAAGATGGGAATGTTCCTTATTCTTCATACCGTTTCGACTCCCTTATTAAACCTTTTCATATTTTACTGCAATTTCTTGCTTTTTGCTTTGTAACACCGAGTTCGGGCTGGCATTTGGCCTTCGAAGAGTTCCGTTCACACTTTTCCAAAATCATCGGCAAACTTCTTCTGCATATTTGAATGATTTCCCTCTTGGCCACGTCCTGTAGTTTAGTTGTGTGTGCGCACCGTCTGTATGAGCGACCAGAATACAGGGTTTCAATAAAAACCACACGCTTTTCTGGCAAAGAGGGAAAAGCTTTCATCTTCATCTTCCAAAGTGATTGCCTTAAACCTTCGGAGACCACAGTTTAAGGACACAAGAGATCCTTTTGATTCTGAAACTTGAAATTATCCGCAATGCTGTACAATACCATTAACCCACTAGGAGGAAGGAGGAAAATGCAGCAGCTTTACAGAACATTTATTTATTTATTTATTTATTTATTTATTTCTCACATTTCTTTTCATTAAACATCTATGCTGAAATCGGTTTCGACCCACACATATAACTCATATAGATGAATGAATCGTTTACCTCCAGCATCATTAGCGTTTGGCTAAAATCTACCTCGCTTTCGACCTCTTTGGCCTTCCGGAGTCGTGATTGATAACGTTTCCTCGTCGGTCTGTCTTCCAGAAGCCGACCCAGAGACAGAAACAAACATTTGCAGCAACAGCGGAGATGTATTAGTGGACACAGGCCATATGCAAATGCGTGTAGCTGCAGGACTTGTTGGCTTAGCGAGAACCGGGCCGAACAAACGGCCAGAGAAAACGGTCAGCAGCGACAGGCACGCTGACAGTGATCAAGCAGCCGGAGCGGCGGGCCTGCGGAGAGCGCCGAAGTCATTAGTTCTCTGCTCCACTTCTGCCATGAGGTGTTTTCTTCAGACTGCTTAGGGACTTCCCAAAACACACACACACACACACACACACACACACACACACACACACACACACACACACACACACACTCTGTTCAGAGTCTTCGTCCATTCACAGGACCGCAGAAGGACAAACATACGTTGACTGTCAGAAGTTTGGGGACACCTAGCTTTGTATGTTTGTAACACAAACTGCTTAAAATATCAAACAAAGGGAAAACTGACAGAACAAACTGACCAAAGGAGGTGTCCCCAGAGTTTTGATGGGCAGTGCCAATTCGCAGTGATGTGTTTTCTCCTCATTTGACTGCTGAGGAGGTGATTTATTTCTGAAATGACATCAGAATGTTGTGGGTTGCGTGATGCAGGTGGAGCGGTGCTGCTCTGACAATGTAGGGCAGCTCGGCTATTCATGACTAACCTTCAAATCTAAAGGCATAAGCAGTCCAGGGTTGCTGCTAGGACTACGGTCTTTCATCGGTTTATTTAGATGGTAGAGCTTTTGTCAGGGGTGGAAGACTTGGTGCATTCATTAGTCGTATCTGTAGCCGCGACAGGCTTGAGGCATTAGATAGATTAGAGTCTTGAAACGTCTGTGGCAAAAACAACAATCCCAACTTTTCCTCAAGGGATCAATAAAGTAAATGGGTCGTTCTACAGAAACGTCCACTTCTCCGTCTCTCCATAGGAGTCACTGGTGTTACTGATCCTCATCGGAGTTACTCATAATAAAAGAAACACCAGAGACGTTTTTAAATGATCAATGCATTTTACAGAACATCAAACCACACGCTGTCCATCAGGGAACGTCCACTAAAATATGGAATTTAATCTATTTGTGTTTCTATTTTTTCACAGTGACCTCAGAATAAAGTCGGTCACACCAGTGACACGACTCCTGGGGATGTTCATTATATATTTTATATTTATTTTGTATTTGTTTTATTTATGTCAATTAAATCATATATTCCATAATCATGTATGGATTATTGCAGTTTTCTTTTCCTAAAAATATGACACTCACCTCACACACAACTGTGATGATGAGCTGTTCTGTGCTGCTTGGAAGACTATATGATTGATTTAAAAACCAATATTGATAAATTGGGCTCAAGAAGGTGAAATTGTTCAAATATAATAAATTGTAACCCGAACATGAAAAAAACATTTTTTTTTCAAGTGTAAATGCTAGGGACACAATGGATTTCCATAGAATAGCTCAAATACACTATCAACCCACCTACCCACCTACCCAGTACTGCCCACCTGTGGTATCATTTTGAAACTGGGAAACAGGCAGAGAGGTCACACTCTACAAAACTACAAGGAAACAGTAGAAAAACTAGACAGCAAGACAACAGAAGGCAGCAAGAAAAAGAAAATAAATAAAAATTGACAGCATCAGAGACTTTGGCCTTTAAACGTTCCTGTGTCATAACCTTTTGACACTTATTTGTATACAATTAAAGACTTACATTATATATGACATAAGTACAATTTTGATGGATTTTGGTGAATATTTAAACTTGACACTGTGGTCAGCAGACAGTATCTTGCGATTAACAGAGAATACCCACTTTACACACACACACACACACACACACACACACACACACACACACACACACACACACACATATATATACACACATGGTGTTGGGTTCATTTCTGGCTGATTCCAGGTTGTTCAGCTGTTCTTCTGTCACAGCTGCCGACTGAAAAGCTGCTCAGTGGTGACGACAGTTTGGGAATTTAGTGTCGTCTCGTCTTCAGAGTCGGACCAAATTGGCTGTCGGTCAGATGTGGTCTTAACAGTGTCCGTTTTCTGTTTGTGGCAAAGTAAAAACGTTCAAATGGCTCGAGCGTCTCCTACAGCTGTCAAAGTCGTTGCTTAGCAACGGCGTCTCAGTGGAGTGATGCAGTGTTTGTGATGTTATGGTGAAATAACAGCACAGTTAGAACGCATCTCAACCAATCAGCGCATGCAGCTGAAACTAACTGTTTTGTGTGTGTGTGTGTGTGTGTGTGTGTGTGTGTGTGTGTGTGTGTGTGTGTGTGTGTGTGTGTGTGTACCTACACATGAGTCAGGAATTAAATGGAGACACTGCTGTGTTAAATTTTTAAGGCATTAACTTTTTTCCTCACATATACACACGCACACAGTCACCTACACACAATCAGACACACACACACACACACACTGCGCTGCCTCTCTCTGTCTCTGTGATGCCAGGCTGGCATAAGCTGGCCACGACTGGCACAGGAGGTTTCATGCCTCTTCACAAAGAGTGCCAGTCTGTGCCAGTGTGTGCCCAATGCGCCAGGATGGCCATTCAGACCCTCCAACTCAGACTATCCAACACACACACACACACACACACACACACACTCTCTCTTTGTTTGTCCTGGTCTCATCTGTCTCTGCCTGGAGTCGGTTCTCTGGCTGTCCATCTCTGATCCCCCAAAACTTCCTCCCTGCACCTTTCTTTCTCTTTCTCTCTCTATCTCTCTGTTCCCACTGGCTCTCCATAGCTGTACTGATAAGTACCACCTGTGTTGTCCACCAGTTTCATCCCCCGAGAAAAAAGAGGTCCACTTTCTTGCTTGCTCCCCCCTCCCCCCTTTTCTCTCTCTCTCCCAGAGTTTTCATCCTTGTTTTCTTTAAGCAGGTCTTTGTCCAAAACTTCACATTCATGTTCGGCGTGTGAAGTTTGTTTCTTTAGTTTTTCACTGGAACTAGATTCGCTGCCCGACCCAAGCCTGAGGTGGCTTTTCACATACAGCTTGGGTTTGTATTCTAATGGCTATTTTTAATGTAGTTCTGCTGTTGTTTGAAGGATTGTGCCTAATTAAATTTCACACTTTGTCTCTCTGCCTTGTTTGGTCTATAGCGGCATTCGCCACTGAATAAAATGTTTATGATGATCTGTATCTCTTCATATGTCTGTGCCTTTTTTAATTTGCAGTATCAGGTGGCCCTGGTCAAGTCAGGTCTCAAAGTCATGGACAAGCTTTGGATTTGGGCTTCACAATCATGTCAAAATCATCTGCAGGCCTCTAACTGAAGCTACACGGGTGTTTCTACACTTCTTGTCACACTGGGGCACATTCTAAATTAAGAGGGGCACAGCACAGCCCCTTGGCTCATCAGTCACAGGGCAGTACAGTCTGCATTAGGAACAGGAAGTATTCCCTTCTGACTGAACGCTCGAACCGGGAAAAGTTGTCTAACATAGCACAATTAAAATCCCTCTTTCGTGTTAAAGCACTGATGTGATAGTCTTTTACTTAAACTTTGGTTTGATAAATATTACACTAAATTATTAACAGCCAGGGTTGAGTGAGCAAAATACCTTAAAAAAGCAGTGATGGCTGAAAACTGAATACACTGCCCTTAATGTATTCAGTTTCCATTAAAAAGTAATGTGTTCAGAGAAAATTTAGAGGGCATTTCAAATACACCTTAGTAAGGCACATGGGAAAATCTCTTTTTTTAAAACTTAATTCTCATGTTTCCTCATTGTTAGAGCTGCTTGTTGATAGTTTAAGATAACTGTTTTGTCAACGAGTTTCATGAAAAATTAACTTAAATTCAGCTACAAAAATCCAAACTATTTTTTTCTCTCTGTCACCACCTGTTCCAGTCCACTGCTGCTCCCACAGTGCATCAAGCAGTGCAGTTCAACACTAGTACTAAATTTATCACTTCACATTTATCAGTCTACTCAGGCTTTAGCAGAGCTCAGTAACGCTGAGATTAATAACTGATCACATTGATTTATCAGTCTACTCAGGCTTTAGCAGAGCTCAGTAACACTGAGATTAATAACCGATCACATTGATTTATCAGTCTACTCAGGCTTTAGCAGAGCTCAGTAACGCTGAGATTAATAACTGATCACATTGATTTATCAGTCTACTCAGGCTTTAGCAGAGCTCAGTAACGCTGAGATTAATAACTGATCATCACATTGATTTATCAGTCTACTCAGGCTTTAGCAGAGCTCAGTAACGCTGAGATTAATAACTGATCATCACATTGATTTATCAGTCTACTCAGGCTTTAGCAGAGCTCAGTAACGCTGAGATTAATAACTGATCACATTGATTTATCAGTCTACTCAGGCTTTAGCAGAGCTCAGTAACGCTGAGATTAATAACTGATCATCACATTGATTTATCAGTCTACTCAGGCTTTAGCAGAGCTCAGTAACGCTGAGATTAATAACTGATCACATTGTTTTATCAGTCTACTCAGGCTTTAGCAGAGCTCAGTAACACTGAGATTAATAACTGATCACATTGATTTATCAGTCTACTCAGGCTTTAGCAGAGCTCAGTAACGCTGAGATTAATAACTGATCACATTGATTTATCAGTCTACTCAGGCTTTAGCAGAGCTCAGTAACGCTGAGATTAATAACTGATCATCACATTGATTTATCAGTCTACTCAGGCTTTAGCAGAGCTCAGTAACGCTGAGATTAATAACTGATCATCACATTGATTTATCAGTCTACTCAGGCTTTAGCAGAGCTCAGTAACGCTGAGATTAATAACTGATCACATTGATTTATCAGTCTACTCAGGCTTTAGCAGAGCTCAGTAACGCTGAGATTAATAACTGATCATCACATTGATTTATCAGTCTACTCAGGCTTTAGCAGAGCTCAGTAACGCTGAGATTAATAACTGATCACATTGTTTTATCAGTCTACTCAGGCTTTAGCAGAGCTCAGTAACACTGAGATTAATAACTGATCACATTGATTTATCAGTCTACTCAGGCTTTAGCAGAGCTCAGTAACGCTGAGATTAATAACCGATCACATTGTTTTATCAGTCTACTCAGGCTTTAGCAGAGCTCAGTAACGCTGAGATTAATAACTGATCACATTGATTTATCAGTCTACTCAGGCTTTAGCAGAGCTCAGTAACGCTGAGATTAATAACTGATCACATTGATTTATCAGTCTACTCAGGCTTTAGCAGAGCTCAGTAACGCTGAGATTAATAACTGATCACGTTGATTTATCAGTCTACTCAGGCTTTAGCAGAGCTCAGTAACGCTGAGATTAATAACCGATCACATTGATTTATCAGTCTGCTCAGGTTTTAGCAGAGCTCAGTAACACTGAGATTAATAACTGATCACATTGATTTATCAGTCTACTCAGGCTTTAGCAGAGCTCAGTAACGCTGAGATTAATAACTGATCACATTGATTTATCAGTCTACTCAGGCTTTAGCAGAGCTCAGTAACACTGAGATTAATAACCGATCACATTGATTTATCAGTCTACTCAGGTTTTAGCAGAGCTCAGTAACACTGAGATTAATAACTGATCACATTGATTTATCAGTCTACTCAGGCTTTAGCAGAGCTCAGTAACGCTGAGATTAATAACTGATCACATTGATTTATCAGTCTACTCAGGCTTTAGCAGAGCTCAGTAACGCTGAGATTAATAACTGATCACATTGATTTATCAGTCTACTCAGACTTTAGCAGAGCTCAGTAACGCTGAGATTAATAACTGATCACGTTGATTTATCAGTCTACTCAGACTTTAGCAGAGCTCAGTAACGCTGAGATTAATAACTGATCACGTTGATTTATCAGTCTACTCAGACTTTAGCAGAGCTCAGTAACGCTGAGATTAATAACTGATCACATTGATTTATCAGTCTACTCAGGCTTTAGCAGAGCTCAGTAACGCTGAGATTAATAACCGATCACATTGATTTATCAGTCTACTCAGGCTTCAGTGGGAACTGCAGCGTCTGTTAAACAGCCATTCATTAAAAGGTTCTCTTTAGAATTTGTCTAATGAGCACGTTTCCTACAGGCCATTGTTAATAGTTAAACATGCATTGATGGTGTTTCTTTTGAATATTGCATTCCTTTATTATTATTATTTAGTGGATAATTATCCACTCCCAGGCCAACTTGGAGATATAATCCCTCCAGTGGGTCCTAGGACAACCCCAAGGCCTTGTCCCAGCAGGCTGTGCCTGGTACACCCCCACCGGGAGGCGTCCAGGGGGCATCCAGATCAGATGCCTGAACCACCTCAGCTGGCTCCTCTCAATGTGGAGGAGTAGCGGCTCTACTCCGAGCTCCTCCCGGATGACTGAACTCTGCACCCTATCAAATACAGTGTAGCCCACCACCCTGCGAAGAGGCTCATTTCCGCTGCTTGGATTCGCGATGTCGTTCTTTCGGTCATTACCCACAGCTCATGACCACAGGGTCAGGATGTAGACTGACCGCTAAACAGAGAGCTTCACCTTATGGCTCAGCTCCCTCTTCACCACTACAGTCCAGTACAGTGACCGCATTAATGCTGCCGCCTGACCCAGCCTGCGGCCGATCTCACCATCGCTCTTCCCATTACTCGTGAACAAGACCCTGAGATACTTAAACTCCTCCACCGGGGGCTTTTCCCATTACCTGGAGTGACCATGCCTTCCTTTTCCGGGCTAACCCTTCATGATAGATGGACCCAGACCATCGTGTACCCTGCCCGGGAGAGGGTCACCGGGACCTATCCCTGGAGCCAGGTAGCGTCCCTCAGCGAGCATCTGGTGGCCGGGCTCAGCCCAAAGAGGCTGGGGAGACCATGTGGGCCCACCACCCACAAGGTCCAGCAAAGGGGAGCAGTGTAGTTCCATATAGGCAGTGGGAGATTGCGGGGAGGCCCTTGGTGGCCTAGGCCCCTGCGGCAGAAACTTGTTCTTGGTAATGCAACAGTACTTTAGTTATTGATAGGTAATTTTCACCATCCGTCCGATATTATGAGCAGCAGTCAGTGACTGGTCAGCTATTCTATGTATGAATTGTTGGTAAACATAGTTATACAAAAATATACTATATAACGTCGCTGTCCAAAGAAAATCACATACCCCTATTTTTTGTTGATTTTTCATTTTCAGCACACCAGCTGTGTAAAATCTTCATGATACGCGGACCAATAGAAATACTCTGAAAACACTTGGAGTAAAATCTCTTTACATTGACTTGCATTGAAAGGTAAGATTGTTTTTTGCCTTCTCCCGTGAAGTTACAATATTGGAGGCACTTGCATTTCTTTGGACAGCGACGATATGCTCATATCCACCTACAGCTAGCTCGGTTTTGAGAACAGTCTGACTATGGAAACTGAAAGCTTTCAAACAGAAGATGCCAGGGCATTATGGGAAATGGAGTTCCTGTGGTGAATTAGTATTTTCATAATTGCGTCATGTAGTTCAGCCCAACAATAGATTAAAATAACTTTGTAGCTTATGTAATAGATTTCCCAGTGAAACTGGATCTAATGTTGCCCCTGTATTCGACCAGTGTTTTAATTCCCTTGGGCTTTGGGTCATGACTGAAAATGGTGGGAGTCGACTCGCAATGATATCTGTCATTTTCCTCTTAAATGTGTGTGTGAGTGTTATTGAGGATTAACCTTTTCCCTCTCACACACACACACACACACACACACACACACACACACACACACACACACACACACACACAGACACAAGGTGACAGTGACTCACATTTCCGATCTTATTCCATTTTGCTCTTAGCACCGTCCTGCTGTTTGTTTGTTTGTTTTTTTGTTTGTCTGCTTCTTCTCATCCATTGCAGGGAGGGGCCGAATATGCTGGACCTCCAGAAGGTCACACTCATTCATTACAGTTAAGTGTGTGTATGTGTGAGATGAGTGTGAAGTGTGCGCGTGAAGCTGTGTTGATGCCGGGGATGTAGGTCACAGCAGATTAAGACAAACGACCAAATTCCTCCGGAATGCAGTCCGGACCGCAATTACGGCGCGTAAACAGAGCAGGGCGAAGGGTCAGCAGCCATGTTTACTGTTTACACTTTAAAACTGATTTTTATAATTACAGCGTCCGGTTGCTTTCACCAGATTAAAAAGACTGCAATCTTTCATTCAGGGTGAAGGGAAAGTGTCTTGACCTTCATTTAAGGGGACAGCGGGTTTTGATATTTCCATTTCTTTATTTCTTTATTTCTATTTATTTATTTATTTATTATTTTTTATATAATTGCAGAATCAGTTCCATTTCAGATTGCATCTGAGATTTAATGAAGACGTTGATAAGATATCATTCACTGTGTGCAGAATGAGGGGAAAGTGTCGTGACACTTATTTAGCAGGACAAAAACATTTTTGACATTTCATTCATTCATTCATTCATTCATTTATTTATTTATTTATTTATTTATTTATTTATTTATTCATTTTGTAGAACACTTGCAACACACACTAACACACCACCGTCAGTGCTACTGCAGTGCTGAGAACGACCCACCACCCAAATAGTACCTGCTCTGTGAGGGTCCATGGGGGTCCTGACCACTGAAGAACAGGATACCAGAGTACCAGAGAAACAGATGGACTACAGTCTGTAACTGTAGAACTACAGAGTGCAGCTATACAGTAAGTGGAGCTGATAAAGTGGACAGTGAGCATAGAAACCAATCACAAATCCAACTGTAAGAGGGGGTCGTAGAGTTTCTGACCGGCTCCTTCAGTCTGAGAGGAGCTGAGACCCCTGAGCAGAACGTTCTGTGTTCTCCACGTCAATAAGAGTGAATCCGTCAGAAATGAGCAGCGGGATTTTCATCAGCAGTGAAGCTCCAGCAGCTCAGAGCGTTCGGCGCTGGTTCCACAGCACTGGATGATCTCCGAAATCCCACTGAAAGAGCTGTGAGAGCAGCGACGCCCGACACGCTCAGTCCAGTCTGGGATGAGTTTGACTGTGGTGTTGATGTCGTCCGTACAGCTGGAGGAGGTTCAGACTGAGACCTTGTAGAATTACATAATAAACTTTATGCTCATTTAAACCGTTTACAGCTCACAGCACTGATCTGTGATGATGATACAGTGTTGGGCAAAATTCAGACAACACACTACATTTTTTTAATTAGCTGTCAAAATGGCAACAGGAAAAAAACAAACCATATATTAAAAAACAAATACAGCAGTTTAGTTAGACCAAGTCTAAGGAAACTACTTACAGTATCAGGTTTGTCAATATTTGTGTGTCCACTATTTGCTTTATTACAACTTTCCAGCTTTCAGTAAATCCTAGAAATCTGCAGGCATATTTCTGCACACCTTCAAAGTTCAGTCTTCTCAAGCCAAATAATCCCAAACACATTCAGTGATGTTGAGGTCAGGACTCCGGGGTGGTCAGTCCATCACTTTGAGCAGCTTCTTTGTTTTATTTGCATTTTTTCTTTCTCTCTTTTGTGTCTGTCGCCTTTTCTCAATGAGGTTCGCCTTAACAGCTACACGTCCTTTCAGACCCACAGCGCTGAGTGGTCTTCTCACAGTGGAACACCTGTGGGTGTTTTCAGGTCAGAAGTCAGAGTGGAGCTTGGTTTCCTCCTTTTTTTCTTGCTCATGCAAATGAAGTGTCTTACATCTAACCTCCTCGGAAATGTCTCCTGAAAAACATGCACTTAACGGCTGTTTTGCCTGGCATTTCCTAATAAATAGAAGGCATTTGGTTTAGATTTCATCCAGTGTTTGGAAGCATCTTGACATTCGGTTTGTGAGAAAAAAGAACTAATCACTTAATCATGTATTACTAATAAGGCTTACACTGCAATGTCATGAGCCTCTGCTGGGAGATGATTGTGACAGAGTGGTAAATGACTGGAACTTCCTCAAGGATACGTCTCTCTGAACAGACTGACCCTGAGAGAGAGAGAGAGAGAGAGAGAGAGAGAAAGACAGTATGGACTGACCCACTGAGGCTCATTAAAGCTGTACAAACACGGATCACTTGTTTTTTCTCTCTCCATCTCTTCCTCCCCAGCTCTCTGAGTTTGTACCAGATCAGAATAATTTATTGTCTAATTAATTTGCATAAAATGGAAATTTATATTTGGCACTGGCATATAAAACACTACCCTATACACATGTAGTTATCCTACAGGTCAGTAGGTGGCCATGTACAGTATCATACATAAACCAAGATGTAAAAAAATCATAGGAAAAAAAATGATATATATATATATATATATATATATATATATATATATATATATATATATATATATATATATATAAACAATAAACAGTGATTTTCTGGATGTTGGTGTGTTTGTTTACCCATTTCCAAGCCTCTTATATATAAGCCTATTATATGTAGTTAAAAAGCAGCTCCTGGTTTGACCAATCAGTGCTCAGTAAATTGAGCTCATGATGTAATTGATGATATTAACGAGTCTCTGTGGCGGCTGTGAAGGTGTCAAGGAAAAATATGGACCCGAGAAATTCTTGTTACTTTTTATTGTTTTTCTGTTTATTTGAATTATGAATACGACTTTATTCTAATGTACATTGTGATAAACTCACTGCTGAGTTCAGTTGTTTAAACATTTGCTTAGATGCCTAAAACTTTCACACAGTGCTGTATATATATATATATATATATATATTACTCTCAACAATAATTGCAAGAGAAGGGATTCTTTGTGGTGCTTTTCTGTGTCTCCATGTAATGTGAAGCTTCTATACCAGTTAAAGGATTTATATTATTACACTGTCACAGATTAAACGTTTAGAGCAGTAGCAGTAGCAGAAATAATAGACCACTTGTTTTGCATGTTAGGCCAGCATTCACAAAAACACAACAATAATTAAGTAATTAAACAAATTAAATTCCGTTTTTAATAGACTTACTGAGAATAGTCCCAGCTGATATTTCATAGCAGTCATCCCTGGACCCTCTCTCTCTCTCCAAAGGTCGCAGAGGTCAGGCTGTTCAGTCTCATTGATCCAGTCTTTACTGAGGTGACTTTGAGCACCAGGGCGACATGACCGATATGCAATTTCTGTTTATTTTTGCCACTGATTAAACAGCCGTATCCACTCACACATCCTGAAGGTGCTCGCTCTGACTTTCTGCAACTTCCCTCCATTTTTCCACCCTCTATCTGTCCATGTGGCTTCTACTACACAGACGGACATCGGCGCGGGTGACGCAGAAACTGCCTGTCAAAAGCTCTGGGAAACATACGTCTGCAGAATGTTTTTAAGATCAGTGTGTTTTCTTTTCCAGCTGGCAATAACATGTTCAATAGAAACAAGTGTAAAAGAACCTGATTGCCAAAACAATCAAAACACTGACAAAACCTCGCCAAATATTTCAGTTTTAACTCATTTCGAGCAAAATTCTAAATTGCTGGCCAGTATTTGACCAGCTATCACAGCTTTGTACAGTTAACAGTACATAAATTCGTAATATTTGTCAGGATAACTTAAAATGTTTCCTGAAATGCAGAAAACGTGTTCTTGACTTGTGACAGTTCTTAGTGATCCTCACTGATTTTCACACTTTGGGACACATTATTTAAAAAACAATGGGATCTAACTGCTCGCCATGTGGCCATGATAGACAGGGATGCAGCCTTGCTTCCTGCTCTAAAGGCAGGGGTGTGGCTAAAAATAAAGCTCCGCCCACAGACTAAACCCTTGAGGGTTCCACCCCAGTGACAAGAGGGAGACTGCCCCAGAGACAGTTTAGTACCTTTATTTCTGAGGGTGTTCAGTGTAGAAAGCAGTGGTGTTACCCTCTACACTATACCAACCACCAACCAAACATTCAGGCTACGCCCACGAGGAGAACGTGGAGGTCCCTCATGCCTCGAACATTTGTTTGTCGAAATACTGTCTAAAAATCTGTTTAGATCAAGATGATAAATAGCCGAAGCTGAAATATACAGAGGATGAGCAAACAGCTGTTACATGCTGACAAACTTTTCAGGTGTGTTTCTTTTTCGTCTACATTGAAAAGAAAAACCAAAAATGTGAAAATCAGATCTAAACAGATCTAAACAAGCAAGCTGTCCTCAAACCTTTGATGGGCAGGGTGTGGGCATTTGCCTTTTGACTCGTCAGACCAAATCTGACCCGTTAAAGCACAACACAGACACCAAAAAAAGGCAGAGACTCTTTTTTGAGGCAGATGAGATTTTTCACAGAAGACTTTGTGCTAAATATATAGACGTTCTGCCCTTTCCTGTGACTGGGACACGAGATGTCTTTAATTAAGTCATTAATTAGCAGGTATAACTGACATCCCACTGATCTACTTTTAAGTGTGGACTGGATCCAAAGCGAGACTGAGTTAATTATAGTTTGTGGCTCCTGACATTACTGTGGTAAATGAGAAACGACAAGTGAATATGGACCTCCAGTGTGAAATGAAACCTGCGAAGAGAAAACTCTGCATATTGAAGGAGAATTTTCATGGCTTGGCGAGCCCCGACAAGGAACAGGATTGTCTGCAGATCTGAGAACAGACAGGGAGCATTACAGATTCAGGAGTGGACGTGTGGCTCATGGTCGACTGTTTGGACAGCCAGAATGAAAATCTAACACAAATCCATGAGTAAACAAAGGGCTTAGAGCTCATGCAGCGCATCATTCCACAGCTACCTGCACCTTAAGACCAGCAAACAATCAACAAAACAAAAGACGTCAAAGTTTTCCTGTAAACGCATCCCCCCATGACGAAGCTGTGACTGAACACTGTTTCACGTTACAGTCTGTGACGGAGACTTAGGCGGGTCAAAGTGGCCCAAATCTGATCTTTTTCCTCGTACGTGACACAGGTGTGTGTGTCTGTGTGAACAGATAAACACACTGAATCTGACATGTTCAATTCCGATTCGAGACGCTTTCGTTTGTGGTACTGAAATTCAGACATATTCATATACAAATTCACGCGACTTTTACGTCAATCCAACCCGACATTCATCATAATTTCACGCTGCTGAGACTCAAAAACATCTAGGCTGATGTTTTGGTACTAAAAAATTAGAAGAGCCTTGTTGCAAAAGTTCAAAGAGCCTTTGAGAGACATGGCCAAATGCAGCTGGAGAACGAGGCAGCAGCGTCCAAAAAACAGTTTTAAAGTCTAAAAGCAACGTTTAAAGAATCCGAGGACGCGGATCAAAGAAGTGACCGTGGATGAATAACATGCCTTTTACTTACAGCAAACTCGAACACATTCTGGCTGATGAGCCCAGCTGTCAGTCAGTGAAGCTTCATGGTGGCTCCTGTGATGCTGGTGAAGATGAAGCTGATCCTCCGGGAGCGACTGGCGTTTATTGGCAGTCGTGATTGTTTACCTCTGGATGAGCCGAGTGACGCAGCGTGGGTCGGTTTAGGAGCTGATCTATTCAGACTGATGTCGCATAGAGACCACATTTAAAAGATAATCTGAACAGCCAAACAAACAAATCAGATTTGGTGAGAAAATCAGATTTGGGCCACTTTTACCTGCAGTGTGAACGCAGCCTTAGAGACAGTGAGCCGAGTCGTAACTGTTCATTTATGACTATAATGTTGGCTACCGAGCTACATAACCTTAGCAGACTCTTCACAAAGTGATAATTCTGAAAGAAAAACAAAACCAATCCACACATCCACTGGTGCCCTCAGTGGTGACGTAATAGTGCTTGGTGACTTTACTGGAGGTTTCTGTAAGTTTGATGGCTTCTCTGTAATGTTAGCTTAACCTGCAAGTTAAATAGAGAAGACTGTTCAAGCAATGACAGAAGCATTAAGATCAAATACACAAACATTACTCACTGCCGCCCTCTAAAGGCAGCTTTGCACCTGTTAATAGTTACGGCAGTTTTGTTGTTTTAAAGGAGACCAGTGGTGTGTCTCAATGAGTGCGCTTCCTACTGTCTTTCATTCGATTCTGGGCTTATGTTATGGTGGTCTTGTGGAGCCAAACGTGATCTTGGGGGGCAACTTCTTAAACTTTTAGTGTGAGATTGTCGAGCAATCTGCTGCAAACGAGGGCAAGCCCCATCTAAAAGCCACACCCACATCCTACTAGTCAATGCTCTTTTAATGAGTACAATCAGTAACACAAATGAGGCCAGCAAGTTTGTGAAAGGTCCACTCGATGTATAAAATCTATTGAATGAAACCACATCAAATACTTTGTTCAAATACTTTGTCCAACACACACACACACACATCTTCTAAGCCGCTTCTCCTTCTGGGTCGCAGGGGGTGCTGGAGCCTATCCCAGTGGTCATCGGGTGGAAGGCAGGATGATTTATCCAACAGTATGTTTTAAAAGCCTTGCCTAAGCTAAGCCTAGCTTGATGTTAAAAACACACACACACACAAAATGATGGTCTTGGTTAAATGGCCAATATTGTTCAATGCAGCAGATCAATGTCAGTGGTGTCGTTCCAATTTTCTCCCCAATTTAGATGTATCCAATTCAACCCACTGGTTAAGTCTCCTCCGATCACACTCTACCATGAGCACTAGGAGGCGCGAAGCCAAGCACAAGCTTTCTCCAAGGCTTGTGAATCTAGCCACTGCATCTTTCCAAACCTCCGCTAATGCAACGTCATGGGACAGCTGAATGTGCTTGGCACTTGATCGCCAACCACCAATTCTGTTCTGTCAGCCTACAGACACCTGCGCTGAGTGGCAAGGGAGAAGGAGCGCCATCCTACCCACCCAGAGACATCGAGGACAATTGTGCTCTCCTGGACGCCCAGCCACAGATGGCTGTAGCATCACTGGTGATCAAACTCACGATCTCCTGATGAAAGGGCCAACGCTTAGACGGTTGTGCCAAATGAGACCCTCACTGCAATTTTTTTTAAAAAGCATACACAGCTACACACTCAGGCCACGGCACTGAAATGGACAAGAAAGTAGCTTCAGGCAATAATAAGGAGTTGGACTGGTTTAGAACTTTCACTCTCAGTTTGTTTCCATGATGATGATCTACAATCCCACTGACATTTAGCCCAACAGTCGTGGGCTAGAGGTTAGGGAGCCAGCCTTGACACCAGAAGGTTGTCAGTTAGATCCTCTGAGCTGACAGTATGTGACTGAGGTCCCCTTGAGCAGGACACCTAACCCCCAACAGCAGATAGGGCTGGCCACCGTTCTGGGCAATTGTGCTCACTGCCCCCTAGTGTGTGTGTGTGTTCACTAGTTAGTATGTGGTGTTTCACTACACCGATGGGTTCGATGGTGGAGGTGACATTTCCCCATTGTGGGACTAATAAGGGTCACTTAATCTTGACCTTTCCTTTTGTTTCCCAAGCACGTATTCTTCCTACGAGATCATATGTGACTCTGTAAGCCTAATACTGGGGGATCAACACAGCTTTTTTTCAGCCTGGGTACTCCTATACTACACTTCATCACACCCCTGCAAGGGAGGAAGGGCGGAATGGAGACAGAGTAGAATAACAACAGGGCTTCACTAAAACTGAGGCATGTTAATGAGCGGGGTCCCTGTTGGCTTTAGGCTGTCGAAAACGCCGCAAGAAGTGTGACAGCTGCCCGGCGCTGTGGAGCACATCATTCTCCAGCAATAGAAGAGTCCCAGGGAGGATACGGCAAGAACAGGGCCAGAACACCCCCTCTTCCCCACCCAAAAACCCCTCATGATCCTGGCGACGAGGCCTTGGGGCTTTGTTTGTGTGGTTAATTAGCACGAGACACCCAACTGCCTGCAGCCACACACGGGTCCTGCCGAAAAAGCCTGAGAGCAGGGGAGTAATCTAACAGGAGAATGGGAGATGCTCCCCTCAGTAATGTTGAATTCAGTAAATAAAAACAGAGTTGGTTGGCTTGTTAAAGGAATATTTTGGCAAAAATAATATTTACACAATTCCCCTGTGCCCTCAATCCCAACCCCACCCCTCATCCTACACACACACACACATACCAAATGGTTAATAAGCCGAGACGTATTTAGTGTCTAAAAGTCTTTCATTAATTTTAATCTTTTTCAGTGGCATAGGCTGCGTTTACACAGCAGGTCAAAGAGGTCCAAATCTGATTTTCTCACCAAATCTGATTTGTTTGTTTGGCTGTTCAGATTATCTTTTAAATGTGATCTGTATGTGACATCAGTCTGAATAGATCAGCTCCTAAACCAACCCATGTGGCTTATCCAGAGGTAAACAATCACGACTGCCAACGAACGCCAGTCGCTCCCGGAGGATCAGCTTCATCTTCACCAGCATCACAGGAGCCATCATGACGTTTTACTGACAGACAGCTGGGCTCATCACCCAGAATGTGTTTGAGCTCATTGTGAAAAGGGCACTTCTTTAAACTTTGCTTTCAGACTTTTAACTGTTCTTAGACGCTGCAGCCTCGTTCCCCTGCGGCTGCGTTCAGACATTTCTTTCTAGACGTCTTCACACACAGAGCAGTTTGGATCTCGTCTGATTTTTGTATAGAAACATCAGCCCAAATGTTTATGAGCCTCAGCAGCACAAAATTATGACAAATGTCGAGTTGGACTGACATAAAAGCTGCATGAATTCCGATCTGGCTGTTCAACGTCGCCTTGCAGCTGATTGGATACAGATCGGATTTCTATTCTTGCATTTACTTGCTTAAATATGGAAGTTTTCAGCTTTGTTAGATCATGTTTTTTACAAATCAAAATAAATGCAACAACAGCACTAAGACCTCATGTCATTACCAGAAAAAAATGGATTAAACAGCTACATTTTTGCATCAACCTTAAAGGGTTAAGGTGACCAGTACAGTAAGGTTAACCTGTAGAAAAAGCCCAGGCCATTATTAAATGTTCTGACCATGCAGAGTGAATGTAAGTTTAATATGGTTAGAGTTCATCTTAAAAGCATTTAACCCATAAAGCCCTAAATTGTTTTTTTATAAATATTTTGGGTCAATTAAAATGGCAATTTTTACATGTGACAGTCACACATGCCATATGTTGTTATTTTCAGAGGACCCTGGGCTGCTCAGATATGCCATTGTTTGACATGGAAATGAAATTTGATGTCTTTATGAATTTGGGTCATTTCTGATTTTAAAAAATGTAAAAAATTGTAACTTTTTGCTTATAGAGATTTTGCACACCTTGTCAGGAACCTTCTGTTGGATATTATGAGCAAAAATAAACAATTAGCATAAGGTGAAGATGTTTTATTGATTTTCTGTCCTCTTGGATTCACGCTGAGCACTAAAACTCTGAAACGCAGCAAGACAGGCTTCATTTTTAATTACAAAATGAGTTGTATATTTAATATCAGATATTTGTAATACTCTAAATCTATGTAAACTGGAAGACAGAGCTTAAGTTTGATTCTATAATAATATTTGTCATATTTATTGTTATTTATCTGTTAAAATGTGTTTTGGGGCCTGTTTGTGTGATTTTGAGGGATAGAGGGAAGTGCACTCATTGTGTTGAATGGGGCTCTGCAGTTTTATGGCCTTTTTCAGGATCTGAAGAGCGGTTTTCTGAACTGGAATACTGCCTGAATCACGGCTCAAATCTCCACAGAGTCACTCTGGGCACATGGGGTAAGTCCTGGTGTTTGCACAGCAGTTGCACATGTGACTCTTTGATAAAGCACTCGATTCACACTCTGTCTCTGTGATGTAATGATGTCACACATTTTTTGGCCTTTTTACGGATATTAAAGTTTGCCACTGAAAATGAGCGATGAAAGAAAGCAAAAGAATGGTCATGTGTCATGTTGTAGCTTTTAACTGGTGCGCGTTTATTCAAGGTTTTCATGTTTAGTAAATTGTAAAATCTTTGCCAGCACTTGCAGTTGAAGTAAACTTTGCTGAGAAACTGAGAGACTTACATTTAGTGAATTCCTCAGCCTTCCAGGTGAGGATAGGGTCACCAGACACTTCTTCATCACCACTAAGTGCACCGGAATGGACGTAGGAACGCCATGTGCTTGCTTGCTAAAGTAATATTAGGCTGCTAAGAGTAGTGTTATTAGCATATGTGCTATCGCCATCCCATTTCTGTCCCTCCAAATCATAAATTAACAATCACACCCTTGACTGAGGGCAGTACACATGGGGAAAATGGCACAAAGGGGTCGAGCAGCACTCATAGAGCGGCTGACACACCAGAGTCAATCATACAGAGCATTAAGAGACTGAAGAGAGTCAACGCTACATGACATCACTCATCATCTCTGATCAAACTCTACTGAGCTGATACGACTGTCAGCAGGACAAATGAACACAAACAGGAAGATTGAGAGAGAGAGAGAGAGAGAGAGAGAGACAGACATAGACAGACAGAGACAGAGAGAGAAGAGAGAGAGAAGAGAGAACAGAGAGAGAGAGAAAGAGAAGAGAGAACAGAGAGAGAGAGAGAGAGAGAGACCGAAAGAGAGACAGACAGAGACAGAAGGAGAGAGAGTCAGAGAGAGACAGACAGAGACAGGGAGAGAGAAAAGAGAGAGAAAAGAGAGAAAATGAGAGACAGAGAGAGAGAAGAGAGAAATGAGAGAGAGTAGAGAAAGAGGAAAAGAGTGAGAAGAGATGATGAGAGAGCCAGGTAGGTTGAAAGACTCAGGGAGAGAGAGACTGAGAGAGAGACAGAGAGAGAGTGAAAGAGAGAGAGAGAGAGAGAGAGTGAGAGAGTGAGAGAGAGAGAGAGAGAGAGAGAGAGAGTGTGAGAGAGAGAGAGAGAGAGAGTGAGAGAGAGAGAGAGGCTGCCATACAGTCTGGAGGTAATGCTGCTGCAAATGGATGTCCAGGATTAGAGTGCTGACAAGCTGGATGACATTTTGCCTACAAGAGTGGACCGACAGCGAGTGACAGGCGGAGTGACAGGTTCCTCTGCAGGAATTCTGCGTCCTTTTCCAAAGCGGAGAAAAAAAAAGTGCCAGACTAGCAATGTTCCAGCTTCCATGTACTGTACTTCATAGAGTATTCCATTAGAAATCCCATGTGACCTTTGGTGCCAAAAAAAACTCCAACATCAACAAAAATGACCCTTTATGTGCACACGCGTCCGCGGAGGGGAAAATAAATAAATAAACGAGGCACATTTAAAGTGCCGTTTGTTTCAGGACTGTCAAATCTGTCCTTCATCATGTTCCTGACATGCTGTCGTCTATTCGTCCTGCAGAAGCAGGCCGGACTCCTCGTTTTTGGAGGGCTTGCCTGGTCCTGTTGTGAGTAATTACAGTAAATCTGAGCAGAAACGTGGCTCATGTTCGCTGTTTTGTTTTGGAAGCTGCACTGTTATCTCCATTGTGTGCACCAGGCAGTATCAGTGCATATTAATCTCCAAACACACTATCTCTGACAGCCCTGTAGCTACACGATCCGTAGCTTTTCCATAGAACTTGCTTCTCCTCTGAAACGGCAGGGCTGCTGAGTGAAGAGGATTCTGCAAAAAACAAGGCAATCCAACAACATGTTCATTGCGATGGTTGTCGGAAGAAAACCTCATATCTCCAAAATGGTAACTTTACAGGAGAAGGAAAAATCCTAGTTTACTTTTAATGTAAGTCAATGGAACCAGACGTCTTTCCAAGTCATTTTGGGTCAGTTCTTTTAGTCCATTCATCATGAAATTTACACACGATATAAAGGGTAACAGGTATTTTCAAACTATTTCAAAAACTGAAAAACATCAAAAATTATTATTGATTACAATTAATATTGTAACATGGAGCGATGTGGAGGCGGATGCATGTGTGGAGAAAAGGAAGATTTATTCGGGGCAAATCCAGGGTCATAGTGAAGACAGTCCAAGTTCAATGAGCCAACACGGAGAGAGCAGGAGGGACGCACATAATGAAACAAACACAGAATTTAAACAATACTTTTAGAACAGATCAAACATCCAACATATCAAACATACAAATAAAGACCAACAAGAAACTCAGGAAAACACAGGGCTTAAATACAAACAGGGACAACGAGGGACAGGCGGAAAACAGGTGGAAACAATCAGGAGCGGAGTCACGAAACAAGGGGGCAGGATAGTGAAGTAAACACAACACAAGCACATGGACAGGACTGGAAAGTAAACAAGAGCACATGCATGACTGTGAGGGGCCAATCGTGACAGATACACAGTAACGTTCAGGGACCCATTACTGTGGGTTTGTTAGTTGTTTCGGCCTGGTCCATTCCTGAGATTGTTGCCGGAGTCAATCTACTCTCTCACTAACCCATCTCACTCTATTCATATTGTCACGGCCTGACCTAGACCGGGTCGTAACATATTTGGGGGCTCGTCCGGGATTTGAACCTGGGACCTCTCGTGCCGCAAGCGAGAATCGTTCTACTAGACATCTTTACAAGGTTTATTTGTACACTTTAAAACATGGTTCTATAAGGGTTCTTTAGTAAAGGATGTGGTTCTATTTAGATCCATGGTGAAATGGCTCTCATAGCCTGACTGTGCAACGGTTTCTTTCCGCAAGCCATCAGATTCATCATCTCCCACGAATTAAGCTGAAGGACACTGACGTGGACACATACACACTTATTCATACACCGGTCAGGCATCACATTCTGACCACCTCCTTGTTTCTACACTCTCTGTCCACTTTATCAGCTCCACTTACTGTATAGCTGCACTCTGTAGTTCTACAGTTACAGACTGTAGTCCATCTGTTTCTCTGATACTCTGTTACCCTGTTCTTCAGTGGTCAGGACCCCCATGGATCCTCACAGAGCAGGTACTATTTGGGTGCTGGGTCATTCTCAGCACTGCAGTGACCCTGACGTGGTGGTGGTGTGTTAGTGTGTTGCGTTGCTATGAAAGCATGTACCAGCATGTGGACGTGGTACTTCATCAGTGGTCACACGATGCTGCCCACAGGACTCTGTGGGCTGGATTTTTTGGTTCTCAGTCCAGCAGCGACAGTGAGGCGTTGAAAACTCCTGCTGTGTCTGATCCACTGAGTCCAGCGCTGTGTGGGTGGGATGGTGCCGTGGAGAGTGAACGATGGTGATTCAGAAGGAAGAGGGTGCAGAGCGTGAGATACATTAAAAAACCAGGCTGAATAATTTAGCTTTATTAAGCCTAGAATGCAAAAGGTGAGTGACAGAGTGAATCATAACTTATTAATAATGATTTGGAGCGCCTGGATATGAAATCATATTGACTATCTTTCTTGAGTTATTAATCAGTTATAAGTTATTTATCATCACCTTCAAGCTGCTCTGCGCTTTGGTTAGTATTGACATACAAAAACCCGCTGAGACATAACACACTGTTCTACACCCACCTACACAAACCGATACGAAGCGCCGCAGTTATTTCAGGGTTTTAGGAACAAACCCCAAGGCGGTGGCTGTTACAAATGGGAGAGATGTCCTGATAAAGTTTTATCATGTTTAATATCGACTAGCTGTCAGTCTGGCAGAAACAGCCCGTTCTGAGTGCACGCTGTGATGTCACAACCATGAGCACCTTTAATATTTAGTAACAAATACAGCCTGCTTGATTCTAAGGGTTAAAAAGGTTGGAAAATATTTGTATAAAAATAAAAGTTTTGGGGACATGAACAAAAGACATATTTCAAATAGACTAAAAGGGAAAATCCAACAAATTTTTCTAAATTTCAGCCCAGATTTCTTTACAGTGCAGGTGAAGGGAACCAGGCGTCATGGTGACTACAACACAAGTATAGCCATCGTATTATCTATTCCAAACCACCAGTGAACCTACATAAGTCTAATGACTATGTGTAATGCTGATTGGGGGTCAACAGTGGTACATGTTTTCTTTTGGGACTGTTTATTGGGAAATACATATGTTTATTAATATATTAAAAATACATGTTTTCAGCCGAACCTTAACAAAAACTGTCCTAAAACAGCAAATTAGACTTTATGCAGTGTGTTTTTTTTTCTGCTTTATGTAATAACTCTGTGAGGGAGCTTTTTAGAGGCATTCAACTCTTCAGACGTCTGGTTCCTATCACTATAACTGAACAATTCTAGCACAGTCAGCTCTGTGGAATGGTGCATTTCACATCAAACCACTCTCACTTACTTTGTTTAAAATAGGTGGAAATCTTCTTTTAAAAAGCAAGTAAAACGTAAAATATAACAATTTTAACCCTCTTTTGCATGATGTTGCCTCAGGGCAACAAACTCATTTTCATCACTTTACAATAATGTTATACATATTTAAAGAGTTTGAGCATGTACTTGGTGTATATACTATATTTTAGTGGGCACATTTAAACCTCAATCTTAACATTGTCTCAATTTAGTTTTTGTTGTAAGAATTTGCAGAAATGTTTGTTGTCTAGAAGCAACAGTGGAACGGATTTAGCCACTCACAAGTCAAGACTCACCACTTTAGGGAGCACAGCTCTATATCACTTCTTCACAGTGTCACACAATGTTGGCAACATACTCCAAAAGGACTCCTGCACACATCATTTTTATTTATTATTATTTTTTATGTTGTTGAATTTAAATAATCAGGTCTGAAAAAATAAATCAAAGACCATGTTATGCAAGACAAGTGAAATTCTCTTTTAAATTGCCCTCATAATGCGTGCAGTAGAGGGTTAATATAATTTTAATACAGGCAGTGCTGACTGACTACTTTGATTGGCTCTTATATAAATATTTCAGATCAGTGCTGGACATCCGTCAGTGCTGGCTTAGTGCTACTCTAAGGTCACTCAGCACTGTCTTTTCTTCAGATGCTGCTTTTTATGTCAGAGAAAGCGATTTTGAGCTGTCCACCAGACGGCTAGACACTAGGGAGTGTCCAGAAACTGAGACTGGGCTAATCTTTAGCTTTAGTTTCTCTCGTACTAATTCAGCAGGGGCCACAAGGCCCAAGGGGTGGCTGCTGTCAGTGTATGTGGGAGGTTAAGACTCAATTTGATTCTCTCTCTCGCTCTTTCTCTTTCTCCTCTCCTAAAACGCTCATTTCCCTGAGGGCAATTATAATAGGAGAATCAATGCTTGAGTGAATTTTAATTTGTCATATGGAGAGCAGGAGAGATATTTCAATCTACAGCGTACGTCTCGTCATTAGCTGAGGGGAGAGTACTGCGCTGATGGAGACGGTGTGATTGTTGGAGATTATTGATAGCAGACAAACGACAAACCATAAAACCTGAACAACCCTCATTCTGAGCTGTAGTAATAACCTGAAAACGCCGCACGTCGGCCTGTAGCGCTGAAACGGAACACATTGCCGAACCATGCACACCTTGTCCAGAGTGAGATATGGGAGATATGACGAAAATACAGTATTACAGTAATAATACAGGATACATAGAAGGAAAGCTACGATATTAAAAAAGACGGATACAGTGTTTTTTTGAGCAGTGCCATGGAAGTGCCACAATGGCCAAATGTATGTGGACACCCACCCATCACACTTATATGAGCTTGTTGAACATCTCATTCCAAAACTAGAATTTAGAATCAATTTTTGGAAATTCAATGGTTCATTCATAAAAATTCCATGAGCATTAATATGGAGTTGGCAGACCTCTGTGGCTATAACAGCCTACGCTCTTCTGGGAATCTTTCCGCAGGATTTTGGAGTGTGTCTGTGGGAATCTGTGCCCGTTTAGTTAAAAGAGCTTTTATGAGTCCAGGCACTGATGTTGAATAAATAGGCCTGGCTCAAACTCGACATTCCAGTTCATCCCAAAGGTGTTCGATGGGGTTGAGGTCAGGCCACTAAAGTTCCTCCACACCAAACTTGTCAAACTATGTCTTTATGGAGCTCGATTATTTTATTTATGCGGCTCAACATGCTAAAACAGGAAAGGGCCATCGCCAAAGGATTACCACAATGTTGGAAGTGTAAAAGTTTATATGTCGGTGAATAGTATCATTAACATCACCCTTCACTGGAACTGAGGGGCCCAAGCCCTGAAACATAGCCCCAGCTCATTATCCCTCCTCCACCAAACTTTACTGTTGGCACTGTGTATTCTGGTAGGTAGTGTTCTCTTGGCATCCACCAAAACTCTGATTCCTCTGTCAGACTGACAGATAATGATTCATCATTCCAGAGAACATGTATTTTTTGCACCAGATCAGTCAATCAGAACAGAGCTCACATATCAATCTTCAACGATAACAGCATGTTTAATGGGGGTGAATGAAGCTAAATAGCTAAAGGTTCAAATTAAAAGTAAAAGTCTTTCAATACTCGTCCTTTAACTTTGGAAGGTAGAAAATGGCAATGGGTTTTGGGATTGGAAGAATCCGGCATCAGTACCTGACCACACTAATGCTCTTGTGACTCACAGCAATGTATTAATATCTAATGTGAAGCCTTCCCAGAAGAGTAGATGCTGTTACTGCAGCAAAGGTCCATCTAATGGTAAAGGAAATGTAATTGGGATTGGGATAGTGTAGTGGTTAACACCTCTGCCTTCTACACTGTAGACTGGGGTTCAATCCCCACCTGGGCAAACACCCTACACTACACCAATTAGAGTCATTGGGCAAGACTCCTAACACCGCCTTGGCCTCCCTATGTAAAATGATCAAATTTCTAAGTCGCTCTAGATAAGAGCGTCAGCAAAATGGTGTAAATTGTTGCTGTTTTTTGTGCAGTCTTGGGAATTCTGTCTCTAAATATTTTAGCACTAGGGTGGAGCTTCCCAGTATTCCTTGCAGTTTTGTTTATTTCTGTTGATAAGCTTTGTTTCTTTATCTGCAGTTCTTTTCACATTTAGTTTTTAGGTTTTACCCTGTGATTCCTGCCCCAAATGCACTTTACATGTTTTGGTATCAATGTTGGGCGTTGCGGCTCTTTTCAGCAAGTCACACCAAGTGCCTCAGCTCACTGGGTCTTTTGCATCACAAATGGCTCTTGATTCAATTTCACTATTGCTTTTTTGTTCCCAAGGTTAGCCAAGTCAGTGATATGCGTCAGTTAATTTTCAATAAAACTTCTACTTTCTAACTGAGTCATTAACAAATATGACACTGTTATTTGTCATTACAAAAAGAAATCAAAGAAAGCAGATGGTGATAGACAGACACAGCAGAATGCAGGGCAGTCCATCAACCAGTTCTCAGCAAATCATGTGAAGTCAAACCAGGAGAAAATCAGGAGAAGCAGCCATCTCAGCGTTGGCTTTAACGCCAGATTGTGAGTTCAATCCCTGGTAATGCTACAGCCATCCATGGGAAGATGTCCAACATTGTGTCCCAATTCAGGGACTGGATCCTTCGAAGGATGTGGTCTATGAAGGCATGTCCTTCAAAGGCTGCTTAGACCCGCGAAGGCAGAGCCGAAATGAGACGATCTGCTCTACGGTGGGACATCCTACCGTAGACGATCCTACCACTACACCAAGAAACACCACTCCTAAGTATTTCTTTAAAGATGGAGCCAAAGACTTTGTTTTTAGTTCTTTATTTTGTCATGTATTAGAGCTGAAGATGCTTTACTGCCAGCTACTGATCAGATAAGATTTGTATCTTTAGCTACTCGCCTCACTTTAAATCCAATACTTATATTTAAACGTGTCTCTTCAGCCGCCATTCGCTTCTCTGTTGATGCCACCAAGTTCTCAAATCCTCACAATGAACTTTGGGATATGTTGGCTGGGGAAGGATGCACCCGTTGGATCCTTTGTTGCCATGGAAAAGAAGGACACAATTCTTGGCCGCATATGAAGGGGCCTTCGAAATGGGACAGTCTAGTGGTGCTGCTGTAAGGCAACTGGCCTTCAGATGCAGCCTCAGAAGGACGCAGCCCCTGAAATTGCACACACTGCAAGAGAGCACAATTGGCCTTGCTCTCTCTAGATGGGTAAGATGGCCATTCCAAATTATTAGTTAATGTAACAGAACTGGCAGTTAGAATCCTCCTCAAAGTGCATTCAGCTGTCCAATAATTTGTGTCAGTAGCGGTGTTGGACAGTGACTAAGTAAATGTAATTGGTGTCTGTACTTTAGTATTTTTGGTGTATCTGTACTGAAGTTTCTCCGTTCTGGGCGACTTTTTCCTTTCACTCCACTACATTTCAGAGTCCAATATCCGACTTTTTCCTCCTACATTCTGAGAAATCTGTCGTTCCTTTTGGTTTCTGTGTGTATAAAAATGTAACATGTCAAAACGAAAGAAGCGCAAAGCCAGAGCACCAATCAGGGCCCAGCGGTCACTTTGTTTAGAGCTGGTTTTGACCTGTTGGTCATATCGACCCAGTGCAGCACGCGGTTCAACGTCAGCGCAGCAGCATAAACTTTGGGAGAGTCTGTTCAACATAAATGATGAACTAACCTAACTTTGTGTAAATAGAGCACAATATAGAAATATGTCCACATATGCAGTCGAGACTGACGCGGCTTTTTTCTGAATTTCTACAAACACCGTTTCATTTTATAGTAAATGAGTTTGGGCTGGTTTATGTTTATGAACAGACGCCTACAGATCAACATAGTAAAGGAGCTCATCTGTGATCCTGAGTTTAAAGCCAGTTTTTATTCAACTTAAACTTGGAACTAAGTTGTAAATAAATCTGAAACTGAAACTTTGCTTGTGTGTAAAAAGTGATTTCAGAGCCACTCGGTTCTCCCTGATGGAAACTGTTTACCTTCAGTGTTTTGTGCTTCTGATCATTTTAATAGACGTCAGCGTCACTAATTAATGACGTTCTATTAAAAGACTGGTTTACCAAGAGAGACGCTGGAGGACTTTCACCTGAAATGAGTTCATGAAGCCAGTCTGGTTATAAAAATGATAACAGGACATCAGAGCCAGAATTACTCTTTTAGTACTTTTACTTTATACTTAAGTACATTTGAAGGTAAATACTTTAGTACTTTTACTCAAGTGGAGGTCTAAAGGGAGGAACTTCTACTTTTACTGGAGTAATATTTTACCTTGGGTGTCTCGACTTTAACTCGAGTACATGGTTTGTGTACTTCATCCACCGCTGGTTAGCAGTAGTTCCAAAAGATGTGGTGGGTGGAATTTTAGTTTTTTTTCACGTAAAAGCCTGACTTGTGTTGCTAGGTTTCTCACCATGTTACATAAAATTATAGCTATATGATCATTCATCAACTTGGTGCTGAATACAGTAAAAACAGTGGACTTGACAGGGGACTTCAGGAGGATCCTCCAGCCCTGCCAGCGCTCACGATCCAGGACAGAACTGTGGTGGCAGTGGATTCCTGCAAGGTCCTGGGCACAACAATCACCAGGGACCTGAAGTAGGACAGCAACATCAGCTCCATCATCAAGACAGTCCAGCAGAAGATGTACTTCCTGCGTCAGCTGAGGAAGTTCATCTTGCCCCAGGAGCTGATGGTGCGGTTCTACATAGCCATCATAGAGTCTGTCATCACCACGTCCATCACAGTGTGGGGCAGCTCAGCTACCGAGCATGACCTCCACAGACTGCAGGGCATCATCAGGTCTGCAGAGAGAACAACTGGGGTGGAGTTGCCTACACTGCTGGAACTGCATGCCTCCAGAATCAGGAGGCGTGCAGAGAAGATCTCCACCAACTCGTCCCACCCCAGACACCACCTGTTCCAGCTCCTTCCCTCAGGCCAGTGCTTCAGCCAGATGAGGATCAGAACATCCAGGCTACAGAGGAGCTTCTTCCCACAAGCCATTAATCTCTTAGTTCATTATGACTCATAAACAATATTCCAGCTTCTAAATATGTTGGTACATATTATCACAATCAACAGTCCATCCACTGAAACCACCGTCAGAGACCAGTGTTTATTCTAGCATCTTACTTACCTGCCTTATTACCCCACTTATTTGACTGATACCCCACTTACCTGCTTATTCCCGCACTTATCTGACTGGTACCCCACTTACCTGCCTTATTACCCCACTTACCTGCCTTATTACCTCACTTATCTGACTGTTACCCCAGTTATCTGACTGTTACCCCACTTACCTGCCTTATTACCCCACTTATCAGACTGTTACCCCATTTACCTGTCTTATTCCCCCACTTATCTGACTGTTACCCCACTTGTCTGCCTTATCCCCCCCACTTACCTGTCTTATTCCCACACTTATCTGACCGGTACCTCACTGATCCCTTTCTTTGCCACTATACACCCTTTAACTGCTGCTGCTCTCAGCACTTTAATGTACACATACTTTGCACATTGTAAGGTTTACAGGTAAAATATAATTTATTTTATTCACTACATGCAAATGTGTGTCGGATACTGTGCTCCTGTAACCAAAACCAGATTCATTGCATGTGTAAGCAAACCTGCCCAATAAAACCTGATCCTGATCCTGATCCTGATTCTGATCCTGATCCTGATCCTGATTCTGATCCTGATCCTGATTCTGATTCTGTTCCTCTCACAGCACGTCATGATGCAACATGTGACGCGGTCACCACATCTGGTGTGAAACGGGCTTAACGAGGCACTCTTGGAAACTGAGAACACAACCAGAGACAAACTAGCACAACAAACAACATGTTTGGGGATAATTAAGGGCAGAGCCAGAATTTTCCATGGAGATCAAGGGAGCGGTTAGGGTATCACAGTATCTCCTCCCTCTGGGGCACTGTAGATGGGCCTGCCCAGTCTAGAATGGCTCATTCCAGCTCCTGCTCCTGCCTGGCTCTGCCTTTTAATTACACACACCTGCAGCTACTTTTTACGGACTCCTTTAGTCACACATACATACACCTTTGTTAGGCCTTCTGGCGCCTTATGAAGTCTCCATTGTATCTACCTACCTGATTTCTAAGGCGTGGTTTCTTTGTTGGTCTGTGTTTTTCAGCAACAGCGTCAAGAGGCTTTTCCATGGTTTCTATTCAGTTATTTACAAAAAAAATATAGAAAGGAAAAAGGCTCTTCAATGCAAGTCGGCTCCCAATGAGCGCATTTACATGCACTCAGTAACCCAGTCATGATTGAATTTGTGTCTGATTTTCCAATTATTCAAATGCTCATATAAACAGCATACTCTGATCTAGGAATCCGATTAAGAATTCCGATAATTCCGATAGATTTCTCAGTGCAGGTGAACTCTTCCTCTGATTTATTTCAGATTTCTCAGTCTGCACATGCATGAGAACAGACTCCTAAAACCCTTTTGGAGCGACGCTGACACCAAATATATTTGACGAAATGAAGGATTGGAATATTCTTCATCTTCTAGATGATGGATGTTCATATTTTCAGGTAAAGTCGGCCAACAAAAAAACAAACTGCATTATCTGATTACTCAAGAGCATGTAAACAGGCTGATCCGAATGACTGGCCAAATCTGATTTCCTGCAGTTATCAGATTATTAAGAGTATGTAAACACACTCAGTGTTCACCTAAAAGAGCCAACTCATTTGTGAATGACACATCAATGACTGCAGTGCATAAGCTGTGGTTGGTAAACTGTTGGCTGTTGTAAGGAATAGTCTGATCACGCTGTGGGCCTTTAATTGCTTCCCTAGTTGAAATTCAACATCTAACGTTTCCCTGAAGCTTGTGTCAACAGTAAGGCATTTACAGTAGATTACTGTATTAGCTAATTACAGTAGTCTTCTCACAATAGGAATTTCAGTCCAGCATGCGGGAGCTGGGTGATGGCCCAGGGCACTCCAAGGCTAGAGGCCCCACACTCGTTGTATGTTCAAAGATCGGTTTGTTTCCAATCTATTCACAGACCTATTCAGTCTGCCGGATAGTCCAGCCATAAACGTCCAATTAGCGTCATCATTATTTATGCCTGAAGGTCTTGCATCTTATTTGATGTGAATTATGATGCTGGAGATCTTCATGAGTGAGATGTCATCTCATTTCATGGGAATGATTTGTAAGGTCCTAGCTATGAAGAACAAAATACTGGACATGTTTCTAATTAAAATGTATCCAGATGTGCTGACAAGCTCCTTTCAAAGCCGTTATAAAATACTCGACATGCACATAGGTGACTATATAAATCCAGCCTCAATCTCAAACAGCTCCCTCCTTCCTGTACAGTGCACAAGGTATGTTCTGAAATTCTGGCCTTTGCACTAAAATCATTCATTGTTTGTCCCAAATGGCCATATGTTGGACATAACACACACTGTTTGGGTGCAGGAGCCAATATTTTAATTCCTACTTAGTGCACTATGATTCATAGAGATATGTTCATGAAGATTCATTCTTTTCTCCGTGTGAGAACAGGGGAGTACAGCACCATCAGCTTGGAGTGAACAGAATAGATTAGAGGTGTCATTGTGGTGGTTATTTGGGAGCCAGAACTACTTCTAAGAAAAAGGTGTTTTATAGCGCTATATTATGATATGTCCATTAATATGTTATAACCACCTCCATCTGTAACCACCTCCACTCTGCCTGCAACTGTTTACCTGGTTTCTTGCCATTATTTTCATTATGTTATTATCTATTTGGTAATTTATACATTTATTCATATTCTTATTTTAATTATTATTGTTTTATTAATATTTGTCGTTTTAATACATTTGTTTATTCGTATTTTTTAATATGTAGCATTTGCCTCGTTTTATTTTAGCTTGATTTTATTAAACTTTACATCTTGTGTATGTTTTCATTTCTGTTTTATTATTTATTTTATTATTCGATTTTCTTTTAATTATTATTAATGTTTCACTTTTTATACTTACCTGATTTGAGTCCTCATTTATTAAATTTTATCATCTGATATGTTCTCACACATTATCAGTCCACTTACTCTGTACTAACTCGTCAACTTTGGAAACGAGGGGCACCCACAGTGTTCTCCGAGGCTAAATAAAGGTTGATTGATTGATTGATTGATTGATTGATTGATTGATTGATTGATTGATTGACTGATAGATGCAGTAAAACAGTGATGGGCGACTGTATGTTCTTGTCTTCTTTCAGCTGTCTGTGATTGCTTAGCAACAACAAAATACTCACCAACAACATAGAAGTACATTTCTTGGAGCGGTAATCGATCATTTGGATTATTATTAATAATAACTTTGTATGTAAATTTGTGTATTGTGGAGATTTTATTCTGCTTTACAGTGTGCCTGATAATGCACTGTCCTGTGATAAAATCACTGTAATGTGTGGCTCTTCCTTTATTGTGTGACGCTTTCGAATAATTATGAAGGAAACAGGCGTCTTTTTCTCGAAAGAAAAGGATGAAAAATTGGTCTCACTTCACTGGAATAGTCCACTACAGGATTTAGACCAGGGTGAGGGTTAGGTTAAGGTTAGGGTTGGGATTAGAGCAGGTTTAGAGTTAGAGAAAATGATGGTCAGTTTAGTAGATATTTAGTCGAATGTAACTTGAAAGCAAATCTACAAAGCATCTAAAGTGGACTATCCAAATAAAGTGTTACCAAAAAAAATAAAAATCTCCAAATATGTAAACCTTGAATGGCGTAATTCTTGTACATTTCGGACTCAGACCACTTTGGTGATTAGGTCAGAAGAAATGCAGTGTATGATTAGGAGAATGTTCTGTTCCTAGAAACAGTGAACCATAACTCTGATGTCCAGGGGCATCAGAGGCTCTTAATTTGGGCCTGGGTCCAACAGAGCTGTATATAAGAAATACTTTACTGTAAAAACCGTTAGTAGCAACCTGTATTCACAGATTACAGCAATGTGCTTGCATTGTGGATTGCAGCATCAGTGGTGTAAATCACCATACATGGTCATCCTGCATGCAGAACATATAACGGGAGACGTAGGGCTGGAGGAAGATGGTCAAGGTCAATCAATTATTAACAACAAAGGATCCGGAACTCAAGAAATGCAACACTGACTGGCAAGAACAGGGATGCACAAGGATGAAGGAGCTTGATAAGATCTTCAAAAGCAACAATTTCTCTCCACAAACAAAGAACTGTCCAATGTATGATCTTCTCTGGGGTTCTTTATGGATGTGAAAGCCGTACAATAAACAAGAAAGAGAGAAAAAATATAGATGCCGCTGAACTTGGGAGTTGGCAAGCAAACGTGGATCCTTGACCACTGGAAGGTCTGAGCTTTTGGACACATTCTGAGATGAACCAATTCATGGAAAAGGCCATTATGCTTGAAACGTTTGAGACGATGGATGAAGACAATGAGGAATCATGAACCAGCCATCCAGAAGCCAAATGACCCAAACAGAGGTTAAAGTTTATGTATGTAGCGATTTTTACAACAGGTGTTGTCCCAAATCAGCTTTATAGAAAAATCCAGGTCTGTGCCCCCTTGAGCGTCACCTTTGGCGAGAGTGGCAAGGAAAAACTCCCTAAGAGCAAGAGGAAGAAACCTTGAGAGGGACCAAGACTCAAAAATGGGAACCCATCCTTTGGACCACACCGGACAGCAATCGGCGTTAGTATAAAGGTAAGATATTCTCTAGAATATTCTAGAGAAACATCTATTCATGGGAATCAGGAGTCTGAATCTCCTTGATAGCACTTAATGATAATAACACTAGTAATGAATATCCTTGATTTCCGAAGAAACGTTGCCTGAGCAGGTGCCTACAAACCTTTGCATATTTAATGCGCATAAACCAGATCAATTGTTCCAGCAGTTCTTGGGTGAAACACTGCAGGTTGTGAGTGTGAAAAGGGCTCCGAATGATTGATAATCTGGGGACGAGCTGCAGATATCTAGCGCACCTGTCAATTCCAACAGACAGCAAGTCATCTGAAACTAGTCCACTTTCTGAAGAAGCTGAAAATAGCCCAGCTGGGGCTGGTGTAGAGCAGATGGTTGGGAGCGAATGAGCTTTTCCTTTATATGTTTCCATTTCTCTCATCGCGCCTCTCCCCTGACACCGCCTGACATGAATTTGTGCTTGGCAACCACTCAGCTTATTTTTTTCCATGTTTAGGACTGACATCTGCACAAAGGTCAGTCTGCTGAACACACACTGCGGAGAGAATTCGCCTTCTGAACTAATGTCAGATCACCGAATAAAGAAACGGCAATTACGTCCAGCAGTTTATCCGTCCTTTCTTCCTTCCTCCTGCCGTGGTAGGATGACGAACACAAGCAGAAACACTCCGGAGAGAGATTAATGCCGCCTGTGTTGGCTTTTTATTTGTGCTTCATTACTCGCCTGCAAGCCACACAGTGATAAAGTAGCCTAAGCTACACTATTAATTACACTGCTTGTGCAATTGATTCGATCCTGTGTAATTCAAAGCAATCGCACCACCTTCTTCATTTATAAAAACACCGACCTGCTCCGTGTTATTTTTTGACATATTGAACGGAAACTTCTTGGGTTGGAAAATCTACTACAACTCACATGCTGTCCAATTATAGGCTAAAACTGCTGCTACATATTCATCCTAATAGCAGCAGTCATATTCCCTGAGAGGGAATAATCTGATGATTTTTCAACTGTCACATTAGCGCAGTACTTTATTATTGCATTCTGTCAGCCACTGGCAATAATACATATTTCTACAGACCTTACAGTGCTATTCTGTATGAATAATAACTCGTAGTCCGCCATCCAGTGTTCTACAAGCTCCACTCCCCAGCCACTTTATTAGAAACCTCTACCATGTAGCTCCACCTTGCTGCTGTGCAGTTAGAGACTGGAGCCCCTCTGTTCATACACAATTCATACCAACCTCGAGACCTTCAGCAGTGGACAGTTTCTGACCACAGAGCCACTCCAGGCTGGACGTTTTTGGGTGATGGATCATTCTCAATGTAACAGTGGAAGTGATCTATGTCTACACTAAACTAAACTGCACTTCAGTTGCATGGAAACCTTGCATGGAAACCTGCAACTCACTTGAAACTCAGTCACAACAGCTGCAAGCATTTCCTCAAGAAACAGCCCATCTGATTGTGCCTCATGTGATCACATCAAGCTACACCCTTTAAAATGATGATTTCAGTGGATTCATAGATGAGAAAATAAAACAGAAGATGGTTTTATTTATTCGATGGTTGAAAACAAGATCCTCCTGATTAACTTTACTCAGGTTCGTTGTTTATTTTGTTTTGTCGGTTGGAGCCAAGAGAGCATACAAAGCTAACACTGTCACAGATATTCGAACAGCTGTGACGTCACAAGCCAGCGAATATTAACAGCTGTTTAAACAGCTGCTTATGCCAATGTATATTCTTCTTCATTCTTCAGGATGAGTGAGACATCAAGCTTTTGAGTTAATTCTAGTGCATTTACTAGTTGGACTTAAATGTGTTTGAGTTACAATCCAATGTACTTATGAGTTCAACTCCAGTGTGTTTGAGTTAAAAGCCAGTGTGTTTGAGTTCAACTCCAGTGTGTTTGAGTTAAAAGCCAGTGTGTTTGAGTTAAACTCCAGTGTGTTTGAGTTAAACTCCAGTGTGTTTGAGCTCAACTCCAGTGTGTTTGAGTTAAACTCCAGTGTGTTTGAGTTAAAAGCCAGTGTGTTTGAGTTAAACTCCAGTGTGTTTGAGTTAAACTCCAGTGTGTTTGAGTTAAACTCCAGTGTGTTTGAGTTAAAAGCCAGTGTGTTTGAGTTAAACTCCAGTGTGTTTGAGTTAAACTCCAGTGTGTTTGAGTTAAAAGCCAGTGTGTTTGAGTTAAACTCCAGTGTGTTTGAGTTCAACTCCAGTGTGTTTGAGTTAAACTCCAGTGTGTTTGAGTTAAAAGCCAGTGTGTTTGAGTTAAACTCCAGTGTGTTTGAGTTAAAAGCCAGTGTGTTTCAGTTAAAATCCAATGTATTTCTGAGAGAAATTCCAGTGTGTCTGAATTAAAAGCCAGTGTGTTTGAGCTCAACTCCAGTGTGTTTGAGTTAAACTCCAGTGTGTTTGAGTTAAACTCCAGTGTGTTTGAGCTCAACTCCAGTGTGTTTGAGTTAAACTCCAGTGTGTTTGAGTTAAACTCCAGTGTGTTTGAGCTCAACTCCAGTGTGTTTGAGTTAACATCCAGTGTGTTTGAGTTAAAATCCAGTGTGTTTGAGTTAAAAGCCAGTGTGTTTGAGTTCAACTCCAGTGTGTTTGAGTTAAAAGCCAGTGTGTTTCAGTTAAAATCCAATGTATTTCTGAGAGAAATTCCAGTGTGTCTGAATTAAAAGCCAGTGTGTTTGAGCTCAACTCCAGTGTGTTTGAGTTAAACTCCAGTGTGTTTGAGTTAAACTCCAGTGTGTTTGAGCTCAACTCCAGTGTGTTTGAGTTAAACTCCAGTGTGTTTGAGTTCAACTCCAGTGTGTTTGAGTTAAAAGCCAGTGTGTTTGAGTTAAACTCCAGTGTGTCTGAGTTAAACTCCAGTGTGTTTGAGTTAAAAGCCAGTGTGTTTGAGTTAAACTCCAGTGTGTTTGAGTTCAACTCCAGTGTGTTTGAGTTAAACTCCAGTGTGTTTGAGTTAAACTCCAGTGTGTTTGAGTTAAAAGCCAGTGTGTTTCAGTTAAAATCCAATGTATTTCTGAGAGAAATTCCAGTGTGTCTGAATTAAAAGCCAGTGTGTTTGAGCTCAACTCCAGTGTGTTTGAGTTAAACTCCAGTGTGTTTGAGTTAAACTCCAGTGTGTTTGAGCTCAACTCCAGTGTGTTTGAGTTAAACTCCAGTGTGTTTGAGTTAAACTCCAGTGTGTTTGAGCTCAACTCCAGTGTGTTTGAGTTAAAATCCAGTGTGTTTGAGTTAAAAGCCAGTGTGTTTGAGTTAAACTCCAGTGTGTTTGAGTTCAACTACAGTGTGTTTGAGTTAAAAGCCAGTGTGTTTGAGTTAAACTCCAGTGTGTTTGAGTTAAAAGCCAGTGTGTTTGAGTTAAAATCCAGTGTGTTTGAGTTAAAAGCCAGTGTGTTTGAGTTAAACTCCAGTGTGTTTGAGTTAAAAGCCAGTGTGTTTCAGTTAAAATCCAATGTATTTCTGAGAGAAATTCCAGTGTGTCTGAATTAAAAGCCAGTGTGTTTGAGCTCAACTCCAGTGTGTTTGAGTTAAACTCCAGTGTGTTTGAGTTAAACTCCAGTGTGTTTGAGCTCAACTCCAGTGTGTTTGAGTTAAACTCCAGTGTGTTTGAGTTAAACTCCAGTGTGTTTGAGCTCAACTCCAGTGTGTTTGAGTTAAAACCCAGTGTGTTTGAGTTAAAAGCCAGTGTGTTTGAGTTAAACTCCAGTGTGTTTGAGTTCAACTACAGTGTGTTTGAGTTAAAAGCCAGTGTGTTTGAGTTAAAAGCCAGTGTGTTTGAGTTAAAATCCAGTGTGTTTGAGTTAAAAGCCAGTGTGTTTGAGTTAAACTCCAGTGTGTTTGAGTTAAACTCCAGTGTGTTTCAGTTAAAATCCAATGTATTTCTGAGAGAAATTCCAGTGTGTCTGAATTAAAAGCCAGTGTGTTTGAGTGTTTGAATTCAAAAGCACATTTAACGCTTAAAAAAAGGCATTTAACGCTTAAAAGCATTGGATATTAACTCAAACACAATGGATTTTAACTCAAATGCACTGAAGTTTACATTTTAAACACATTGGGGGGGTTAACTCAAATGCATGTTTGAGTTAATCTCCAATGCTTTTAAGAGTTAAATGCCAGTGCTTTTGAATGAATCTCCAATGCATTTAATACAAGTTGAATTCCAATAGATTTAAGAATTTATCACCGATGCAATGCATTTAATATTTAAACCATTATACATTTACAAGTTAATTGTATCTACTGGTTTGAGTTGGTTCAGACGTTGTTCCAGTGTTCCTGGGCAGACACTAATGTAATTTTGTTCAGTTGTGCATTGGAGAACCTGGAATTTAGATTAAAGAAAAACAAAAAAAAACACTGACATCATGTATACATAATATATTCACACACATAAGTACACTTACACAAGTTTATATCAACAACATCAGCGCGGAACCGGAACATAAGTGCATAAGACTAAGCATCAAATGGAAGCACTCAGCCCGATGTAGGTAAACAACATCCAGAGTGGACAAAAACACCTTCGTTTACAGATTTGACGCAGGTCTGATTTGGAAATGAGCCGATTATCCCTGCAAACAGTGGAGTTTGAGGATCAGTGTAGTTTAACCGTGAAGATTCCCTCCCCATCAGGTATTGATTGGTGATGAAGAGAGTGAACTCATTACAACCAGGCAGAAAGTGTCACTCTCGGGATTATTATTAGAGTTGCCCTTTAACAGAAGACGCTCTTTAACTAGCAGAACTCGGGAAAGTCTGATTACTCCTGCATCTCCAAATCCGCTTAGCCATTGATGGGTGGCTCATGCAGGTGTTTCTCATCGGCAACACTGACAATTAAACAGACGTTCAGAGACAGCGCCCCCTACTTCAGATAAACTGCCCATAATGCACTCACTCCTCAGACTCTAATGAATGTCACAAAGAGTAAGTCGTCCTCTCTCTCTCTCTCTCTCTCTCTCTCTCTCTCTGAATCTTTAGTTTTTTACTGAAGCTATGAGCTAACAAGCAGTGGGATATATATATATATATATATATATATATATATATATATATATATATATATATATATATATATATATACACACAGAGTACTGTGTGAAAGTCTTAGGCACCCAAGACACATTCTCAAAACCAAAAAAAACATTCTCAAAAAAAAAATATTTGTGTAGTTTGTGTTTATTTGCTGAGAAAAGTGTTAATATTTGAATGAACAAAATTTATAGAATATTAATTTATAATATAGTGATGTTCTGGATGTTGGTGTGTTTGTTTACCCATTTCCAAGCCTCTCTTTGAGGAAGTCCAGTATTATATGTAGTTAAAAAGCAGCTCCTGGTTTGACCAATCAGTGCTCAGTAAATTGAGCTCATGATGTCATTGATGATATTAACGAGTCTCTGTGGCGGCTGTGAAGGTGTCCAGGAAAAATATGGACCCAAGAAATTCTTGTTACTTTTTGTTTTTCTGTTTATTTGAATTATTAATATGATTCATTATTAATGCTTAGACGCCTAAAACTTTCTCACGGTACTATATATATATACACATATTGCTGCTGTCGTAAGAAAACCTCGTATCTCAAAAACGGTAACTTTACAGGAGAAGGAAAAAACCTACTTTACTTTTAATGTAAGTCAGTGGAACCAGATGTCTTTCCAAGCAATTTTGGTTGTTTCCTTTGGTCCATTCATCAATAAATTTGCATACAATGTAAAGAATAACATGACTTTTCAAATTATGTCAAAAATGGAGATACGTGTTTTTTTCTCGACAACAGTGATATGTATGTACAGTAATGTAGTTATGAATGATGTTACAGATTTACACACTTCCATATATGCAGTTTGTGAAGCCAAGGTAGATAAATGAGACGCAGGGTTCACAGGGGATAGAATACTGATATGTACATATCCACATTATGCTATGAAGATATGAAGATATGATGTGACCATCTTTATGTGCAAGCGTAGATTTGCTAGACTGAAGCTACAATGAGATCACAGTGAGCCTGTTTGAGGTGTGGATTGTCCATGGAGATCATCATGATGATGACTCAGAGGTGCAGTGTCAGGCCTATAGACCAATACACCAGCACACAGCCTGATGGCCTGGGGGAAGAAACTGTCTCGGAACCGGCTGGTTCTGGACCTTGCGCTTCTGTATGTTCTCCCATTCGGCAGTCATTGTTCATACTGAACATACTGAAAAATATGTCTTCATAGTGATAGGAACCAGGAGTCAAGATATACACCAAATATACCCATTTTATTTACTGTCCAAAACCTCTAGTGAACTTCTGGTTTTCTTCCTATTTTTATGTGTATTGTTGATGGTAAAATAGTGTTAAATATAATATCCATCCATCCATCCATCCATCCATCCATCCATTTTTTTTTTTTGAGAAATTTTGGCCTTATAATTCCTTACATGAACCTCTCTGCCTTGAATAATTTGTAAAACTAAGGTTTTAGGCTAAAACATTATTTCAGAAATGTGATAAAACAACATTTCAGTCATCAGAAAACCATTCAGAACCATTTTTCATAACCAGGTTTAGAGGCTTTAAACACTTTGGACATCTGGTTCCTATCACCACCACTGTAATCAATTCTGACTTGGTAAGTTTCTCTAAATCAGAATCAATCAAACCACTCTGACTGACTTTGCTTGCATTTTAACTATTTAATTATACAGATTTATTTTGACAAATCACTGGAATTCTCGGTTGAAGCAAGCAAAAGTACAGTAGCTTCCAATATAGTGGGATATAATTACTTAAGTAAAATGTCTAGAAATAAGTTAAACAGTCTTTGAAAACTTTTACCACTAGATTTAAGATGATTTTACTCGGCAAGATATTTTTGTTGCATCACTAATACAAAAATGTGGATCTCATTTCCGTCTTTCGCCTAGAGCCTTTGTCTGTGTTAATGTTTCATTTTTATTTTACTCTGGTGCAATCAGGTTGCTGCAACTGTGTGGAGCAGAAAATCTGCATCAAAATGAAATAAAGTGTCACCCCCGTGCTGCAAAGGAAAAAAGGACAATGTCTAGAAAAATGTGCTTTTTTTTATTCATGGATAAGTAAATGTAGCAACAAAATTCTGACAAAAATGTGATTTTTTTTTATTATTTCCAAATAAATAAAAGAGCACATCACTGGAGAAAAAAACAAGGTTTGTGAACCAAAGTTTGATATAAATGCAATTAACCCTGACACTGACTTCTGGTTTTCCTTCTCTTCTCCTGTCATTTGCAGTCCGCTCCCTACGCAGTGTCACCGTATGAATTTATGAACGTTCTCCAGTGGCAGCGCTGCCGTTTTTACAAGGCCTGAAAGGTGTGCGTGCCATTTTTCCTGCCAGAATGAAGTTATTTATACACACATTCCTCTGTGCACATATTTTTATGCCATTTTTATGCCTTCTGGTGTGACTCTAAAAAGCTGACCCGTGTTTACTGTGAAACGTCTCACTTGACTCATCCCTCGGTTTTTAAACGCAGGAGAACAGGGCACAGAAGTGTCCAGGCAATTTCAGCATCGGGCTGAAGGAAAATTATTCACAGTTTAAAACCATCTGTCATGTGAGTAAAACATTTTCATTTTCGGAATAAAAATGAAGCGAATGTGTGTCTGTCTGCATGGCTCTCTTGGTGGTAGTGGGTACTACGCTACTTCTAAAGATTGATCACCACATTGTGCTCCGTAAAAGGCCAATATCCTGGAAAACTGCTTTAACGATGAAGTTTCCATGAGAGTGCCCATTCAACCAGTTCAACCAGTTTAGACCCACATCTTAGTCTACAGCAGTTTAGCCCCACCCATTCAGCTACAGCAGTTTAGCCCCACCCATTCAGCTACAGCAGTTTAGCTCCACCGTTCAGCTACAGCAGTTTAGCTCCACCGTTCAGCTACAGCAGTTTAGCCCCACCCATTCAGCTACAGCAGTTTAGCTCCACCGTTCAGCTACAGCAGTTTAGCCCCACCCATTCAGCTACAGCAGTTTAGCTCCACCATTCAGCTACAGCAGTTTAGCCCCACCCATTCAGCTACAGCAGTTTAGCCCCACCCATTCAGCTACAGCAGTTTAGCTCCACCGTTCAGCCCACAGCAGTTTAGCTCCACCGTTCAGCTACAGCAGTTTAGCTCCACCGTTCAGCTACAGCAGTTTAGCTCCACCATTCAGCTACAGCAGTTTAGCCCCACCGTTCAGCCTACAGCAGTTTAGCTCCACCGTTCAGCTACAGCAGTTTAGCTCCACCGTTCAGCTACAGCAGTTTAGCCCCACCCATTCAGCTACAGCAGTTTAGCCCCACCCATTCAGCTACAGCAGTTTAGCTCCACCGTTCAGCTACAGCAGTTTAGCCCCACCCATTCAGCTACAGCAGTTTAGCCCCACCCATTCAGCTACAGCAGTTTAGCTCCACCGTTCAGCTACAGCAGTTTAGCTCCACCGTTCAGCCCACAGCAGTTTAGCTCCACCGTTCAGCTACAGCAGTTTAGCTCCACCGTTCAGCTACAGCAGTTTAGCTCCACCATTCAGCTACAGCAGTTTAGCCCCACCGTTCAGCCTACAGCAGTTTAGCTCCACCGTTCAGCTACAGCAGTTTAGCTCCACCGTTCAGCTACAGCAGTTTAGCCCCACCCATTCAGCTACAGCAGTTTAGCCCCACCCATTCAGCTACAGCAGTTTAGCTCCACCGTTCAGCTACAGCAGTTTAGCCCCACCCATTCAGCTACAGCAGTTTAGCCCCACCCATTCAGCTACAGCAGTTTAGCTCCACCGTTCAGCTACAGCAGTTTAGCTCCACCGTTCAGCTACAGCAGTTTAGCCCCACCCATTCAGCTACAGCAGTTTAGCTCCACCGTTCAGCTACAGCAGTTTAGCCCCACCCATTCAGCTACAGCAGTTTAGCTCCACCATTCAGCTACAGCAGTTTAGCCCCACCCATTCAGCTACAGCAGTTTAGCCCCACCCATTCAGCTACAGCAGTTTAGCTCCACCGTTCAGCCCACAGCAGTTTAGCTCCACCGTTCAGCTACAGCAGTTTAGCTCCACCGTTCAGCTACAGCAGTTTAGCTCCACCATTCAGCTACAGCAGTTTAGCCCCACCGTTCAGCCTACAGCAGTTTAGCTCCACCGTTCAGCTACAGCAGTTTAGCTCCACCGTTCAGCTACAGCAGTTTAGCCCCACCCATTCAGCTACAGCAGTTTAGCCCCACTGTACAGCTACAGCAGTTTAGCCCCACCCATTCAGCTACAGCAGTTTAGCCCCACCCATTCAGCTACAGCAGTTTAGCCCCACCCATTCAGCTACAGCAGTTTAGCCCCACCCATTCAGCTACAGCAGTTTAGCCCCACCGTTCAGCTACAGCAGTTTAGCTCCACCGTTCAGCTACAGCAGTTTAGCTCCACCGTTCAGCTACAGCAGTTTAGCTCCACCATTCAGCTACAGCAGTTTAGCCCCACCGTTCAGCCTACAGCAGTTTAGCTCCACCGTTCAGCTACAGCAGTTTAGCTCCACCGTTCAGCTACAGCAGTTTAGCCCCACCCATTCAGCTACAGCAGTTTAGCCCCACCCATTCAGCTACAGCAGTTTAGCTCCACCGTTCAGCCTACAGCAGTTTAGCTCCACCGTTCAGCTACAGCAGTTTAGCTCCACCGTTCAGCTACAGCAGTTTAGCCCCACCCATTCAGCTACAGCAGTTTAGCTCCACCGTTCAGCCTACAGCAGTTTAGCCCCACCCATTCAGCCTACAGCAGTTTAGCCCCACCCATTCAGCTACAGCAGTTTAGCCCCACCCATTCAGCTACAGCAGTTCAATTCTTTACCTAAAAGATTTGTTCAAATATAATGATTCGTTTATGGAGATGATTCAGCACAGAATGATCACTTAGTAGATTCATCTGAAAAGAATGATCATCACTAGTGGAGGGTGATGACACATGGAGAACAGCCGTGCACTCTCAGAAATAAAGGTACTAGACAGTCACTGGGGTGAAACTCTCAAGGCTCCATCCCAGTCTCTTTAGTCAGGGAACATAACTGAACCAACATCCACTGAAATGACCTGTTCTAAGCAGCACTGACTCCACACACCCCGCCTCGCCTCCAGGCTTTTACTCTACTGCTCTGTTTTAAAACATTCGGTTATGAAAAGGTACAAATACCAACTTTTCACCTGGAGGACCTGATTTAAGCTCCACAATCAGACCTTAAACCCACTGCTGGAGCTTTGAGGGAGCATCTACACTGTTTGTACCTTGAGGAACGAGAAATGTACCTGAACTGAACCTTCATTTCTGACGGTGCTGTATTTAATGCTCCAAATGCTCCCCTAGCTTTATATCAGCAAGCGTGGACCAGACTGGACCAGATATGATTCATACAATGCAAGTTTTTTCTGCTTTCTTAGATATGCTGCAGATTCCCAAGGTGGAGATCTGGAAAGTTAAGGCCTTAAGTGAATTAGATGCTCTACAGACAAATGTGGCACTTATGACTGAGACGCTGTCGGAGATTCAGAGGAAGAGAGCTGCACTCTTCCTGTTTTATTTCTCTCATATTCTGTACATCCGTGGCCTTTTCATATCCGTACCTGCCTCACCTGTCAGAGAGAGAGAGGGAGAGGAAATGGGAGAGAGGGAGAGAGAGGGTTGTTAGGACTCAAGATGGGAGAGGAAGAGGAGGAGTAGAAGATGAAGGAAAGAACAGGGTCGACCTCTCTCCCTCTCTTTCGCTCTCGTAGTGAGGAGACGTAGAGATTTCTCTTTTCTTTTTCTTTTTTTTTGACTGAAGCCTCCATCTGGTTTGAGGAGCGACTCTAATGAGCACAGAACATCACTGTGGATGCCAGCTGCCTCACTCAAACACTCTCTCTCTCTCTCTCTCTCGCTGTGTCTGTCTGTCACTCCTCCTTGTCGACACACACACTCCTCCGCTCTTGGGCCTGTCCTCCATTACTGTCCTCCTGCTGCCAAAGGGGTGTCACTGAGCCCCCGCAGCCGAGAGAGAGAGAGAGAGAGAGAGAGAGAAAGAGAGAGAGAGAGAGAAAAGAAAGAGAGAGAGAGAGAGAGAGAAAGAGAGAGAGAGAGAGAGAGAGAGAGAGAGAGAAGAGAAAGAGAGAGAGAGAAGAGAAAGAGAGAGAGAGAGAGAGAGAAAGAGAGTGAGAGAGAGACAGACAAAAAGAGAGAAAGAGAGCAAGAGAAAGAGAGAAAAAAGAGAGAAAGAAAGAAAGATAGAGACAGTGAGAAACAGAGAGAGAGAAAGAAAGAAAGAAAGAAAGAAAGAAAGAAAGAAAGAAAGAAAGAAAGAAATGAAGGGACGCTGGAAGAGAAGAGTCAGACCACCCTTACGTATATTAGGGAGTTATATCTGATGAATAATTCATGCTCCACACTGTAATAATGACTTGAGGAGAGTTTGTTATATGATGGCAATAAGATATTCGTAACATTAGCCTTCATTTATTAGCCCAATGGCAAGCTAGCAATAATATCTATCCACCCCTAAGTATCCATTCAAAAATTATGATCTTCTAAAATCTCTTACTCACACCTTAAAGACGTCATCAGAGGGAAGTTTTTCCAGAATTCAAAGCAGGACGTTTTGCTCGGGAGGCTACTGCAGCAGTACTGTAAGGAGAGTAGACACGTTACAGCATTGCTGCAGTGCCTATAGAGCATGCCCTGCTTTAAATTCTGCATGAAGTTCACTCCATTTTAAATCTATTATTTTAAATGAAATAAAATGACTTGCACAGTACAGCATGTCAATTTTAAATGACCTTTCATATACTATATAGGATGCCTTAATATGGCTCTGAGCTAACTCTGTCCTAACTCTATCTTGGAGCCCCTACCAACACTGCTAACACATTATTAACTAACAATTAACGTTTAACATGAAACGTTTAGACTTTTTCAACATACTTGGAGAAATCAGGTCTTCATTTAAACAGTGTTGATTGAAAAAGGAGATATAATGAAACAGGTGACCTTTATAAACAGCCTTCTACAGTGCTGCCCTGGTGGGGGTTTGAACCCCAGTCTACAGTGTAGAAGGCAGAGGTGTTACCCACTACACTAACCAACCACTGGCTGATTCCTTAGAAGGACATGCAAATGATTCAAGGTTCACATTCAACCATGCATGTGGCGAGGAGGGTCCTTATCGCTGTACCTGACTGACTGACCCCTGGTGGTAGTGGATAGAAGAAAGCATGCACCAGAGACGTGACGGATCTGAGAGACCTACACAAACCACGGTGAGGGAGAATTGACGGATTGTCTGAAATGCACAGAGTGACCCAAAAGCCACAATTGTGGACATTCAGCGAGCAGTGATGCCCTGCCTAAGTTTTCCTGTTAGTGCCAGCAGCATTGGCAGACAGCTGTACAATGCAGGCCTACATGCACGCAGACCGTTACGCTGACTGCCCTTAACACCACGTCAACGTCGCCGAGGACTGCAGTGGTGTCAAGCCAGACTGTCACGGTGTGGGAAGCAATTTCAGACAATGCCGGATCACCTTTAGCCTTCATTACAGGCACAATGTTACGCTAATGAGGTCCTGCAGCCAGTGGCCCTACGTTTTCTGAATGCACTCTCCAGTGCAGTTTTCCAACAGGACAACACTCATCCACCGACTGCTGCCGTCTCAAAAGCATGCCTTGAAGACAGACACTAAGCCATGGCCAGCCGATTGAAAAAAATCTGCAGGAACTACGTGAGAATATTCAAGCTCCATGGGATGGATTATTGCTGGACACTATTAGGAGCATCTATAACTCCCTGCCGAGACCTCTGGCATGTTGCATTAGCTAAATATCTCCCATATAGGTCTAAATGTTTATAATTTATTGTTCCTGGTAACCTTTATCTTCCTTCCAAATAGCATTGCCGTCCTCAGCTTTGCTTCCAAAGAGCATTGCAGCAATTTTTTTGATGATGAGTGTAATAGAAATTAACATTAAAGCAATTTTCTCATGTGAAATAAGTAGGTACACCCCTGCATTTATCACTGGCTCAAACATTCCACATCAATATCAGGTGCACCTGACCATGTGCTGAAGATCAGAACTCAGAGAGTATCTTTGAGGAACCTGTCTTATTTAAACCTCAGTAATCTGGTCTGGATTGCTATTGCTGTTGAAGTGCGTGGTATAAAGCCTAGGTCAAAGCAGCTCCCCTAGGCCTTCAGAAACCAAGATGTAGATGCATATGAGTCTCAGAAGGGGATTAAGAATATATCCAAAATATTGGAAATCAATCATTCTACTGTCTACAGGTGGAGAAGCTTTTAAACCAGTTTTTACTTTAGCAAATTTAATCCAAGAACAGACCATAAGTTACTAAAGAAAAGTCTAAGAAACTTAAAAGTTCATCAGAGGACCTACAGGGAGCTCTTGGCACTGGTTGTTCAGGTGTTTACATCTACTGTTGGAAAAAGTCTGCACAAATTTGTGAGGTGTGCCAGGAGGAAGCTTTTGCTGTCGAAAAAAGACCATCAGGGCAAGACTAAAGTTTGCTATTGAATATCTATGCAAGGACCAGGACTTCTGGAACAACGTGTTTGGACAGATGAATCAAAGGCAGAGTTTGGCAACAGTACAAAGAGTCATGTTTGGCAAAAACCAAAGACAGCACTTCATCAGAAGATCCTCAAAACAACTGCTGCCTCAGGCCCTGGTCAGCATGCAATAATAGAATCAACTATGAATTCTCTTTCATACCAGAGAGATCTTGAGGAGAATCTGAGACCATCTATGAAAAAGTTGAAGTTGAAGAGGTGGACTTTCCAACAGGATAATGATCCCAAACATACAAGTAAATCCACCAAGGAATGACTCAAAAGGAAGAAATGGAAAGCCCAGATTTTGAATCCCTCTGATATCTGGTGGGGGATTTATAACTGGCTGTACATGTATGAGACCATGACAGCATTTTAGGGCCATTGTTAATAAAAAAAAAATAATAAATAATAAGTGTACTATTTTTATTAAAAGTGGCCCTAAAATGTTGTTGTAAGAAACCCCTCAATCACTGCGCAGTTGAAAGAACATTTAATATTGAATAAATAATAATAGCAGTAATAGTAATAACTCATAGACATTGAATTCATTGCCCACACAGTACAGTAGTTATGTGATAATTCATAGCAGTTACTGAATATCTTATAGCAGCTATTGAATAATTCATAGTCATTCCCAAGTCATTTATAATAATTACTAATGAATTAATAGAAGTCATGAATAATTTATAGTAGATGGTGAATAACCATAGTGGTTACTACATAACTTATAGTAGATAATGAATAATACATAGTACACTGAATAATTGTTAGTAGATACTGAATCATATTAAATACTGAATAATTAATTTTAGACACTAAACAATTCATAGTAGTTACTGAATAACTCAGTGGCTCAGTGATTCATTGTAGTGGTTACTAAATACATAATTGACTGAATACTGAATACTGAATAATTCATAGTAGATGCAGAATAATTGATTAGAATCACTGAGTAATTTATTGTTTTGGCTCGATTTTAAGTCTGAAGATCAGGTTTAATAGGTTTAAGGGCTTAAGAATCTTTATTATCTTATTTCGTTAATTTTGGAAATTGTGTGTTTTTTGTATTACCTGCACACATTTAACACATTTAGTGCTGCAAGTAACTCAAAACGTGACATTTTTAACAGCTCACGCAAATGTGTTCATCCATCCATCCTTCCATTTTCTAAGCCGCTTCTCCATCAGGGTCGCGGGGTGTTCATACAAAACTCAAAATATTTCAGCCTCTATTGATGTAAATGTTCACTGTATTCAGACGAGCTGTCATTACTCTCAGCCTGTGTTCTGAGCTCACAGCCTACACAGACCTCTCTCTCTCTGTCTCTCTCTCTCTCTCTCTCTCTCTCTCTCTCTGTATCAGTGACAGGACCCAGCCTTATAAAATCTTAATGAAGTGTCTTTGGTAAAGGTGCGGGGGCATGGCAGTGAGGGTGGGGTGTGTGTGTGAGGTTTAGTGAGATGTGTGCATGTGTGTGTAAGGGGTAGTGAAGGTGAGGTGATACCTGACATCCCCCTGCAATCAGGTGCAACTGCAGCTGTTGGTGTGCAGAAGCGAAAGAAAGACAACTGAGCCCTAATCAAGCTTCTTGGAATGAATACACAGCTGTAGTGTAAAAGCTATACGTGAAGGGCGTGTTGGCTTAAAGGGCCCATGTCCAACATTTTTCTTGTATTTAACTGTTTTTTTTTAATGTTTTGTTTCACTGAGGTTGACTTTTTGGGTGGCTTTATGTTTAATAAACTGCCAGAATTCACAATAAGACTGATGCATGGTCATAAATAACGTCTGATGTTCTGACTGGCTGTCTTGCATTGAGCCTCAGTCAAAACAGTCCAGTCCAAAAAAGTCCAGACTGAAACACTGCTTATAACTTTGATGTGAATGGGAGGAGCTAAACTGCTACAGGTGTGCTCCAGCCTTTTGCCTAGGCATGTCCTCTACACACCGTAGCTGGTTTAAAAATAAAACTAGGAGAATCTTTTTTTTTTTAAGGTGCAGTGTGTAAGATTTAGCGGTACCCCTCCCTCGCCCCTCCCTTTCCAAGCATGTAGTAGAACCAATGCTGGCTGTCAGGTCAGCAGTCCTGATTTTGTTTTGCTTGTTCACATTTTCACTTCTCTGACAGCGAGAATTCACCCTCCCTTTGTTTTTCTCATGCTGAAAATAAGTTTAATCCTGCACTGTTTAAAAATTTCACCAAACAAGCCAGCCAGCCAGTTCCAGTAGCAACCATTGCTTTTTCTTCTTTCTACATCTTCCAACCGGAGCTACAGCGCCACCGACTTTAACATAAAACTGCTAAAGACATTCTCTAGAGCCCATGTGTCAAACATGAGTCAGGCATGTGGGCACAGTCCTGTGCAGCCCACGAAAATAGTGCAATTTTCTATTAATATTAACCTATCTCACCATGAAGTGGTGCCTTTTTCTGCCGTGGTAGCTTTGGCATAAAAAAATAAAATAAAAACACAGCTGGCCCGTGAACTTGTCGAGATTTTTAATATGGCCCTCTCAGTGGTTGAGTTTGACACCCCTGCTTGAAAGCCAGGGTTTGGTGTGTCCATTCTGTACTGATGACACAAAGTTCAATAATAACGTAAGACAAAAAAACATCCAAATAACTAAATTAAAAACAAGTAAAAAATAGAAATATATAAATATTTCTTTCTAGTTCAGCTTAGATTCCTAAGTTGCATAAAAGGAATGGCTGTTTTACGAAGATGGTCTGTTTGCACCATATCAGTCATTTTTACCAGCTGCACATTCTGCTGCGGGAAAGTTTCTGGCACATGTTACCTTCCATAAAACAAGCAGAACAAATAACCTCAGATCATGTTTATCCTCAGATCAGATCAGAGTATGTTTTGGTTTGTCCATCTGAATTTTTGAGACCAAATCGTAAGGCAAATTATTCAGTAACTGCATAAAATAAAGGTACATTTTACTTATTTATATATTTATTTTGTAAAAGCTCCTCAAATGAACAAAACACATGTTTTATGATCTCCACACATCACTATATGCCTACAATTTACTGCTGAAAGCCAAAACATCTCAGACGCTCTGTGAAGTGGAGCGATGAGGAGACGGACGCGTGTGCAGAGACGAGCGAGATTTATTACGGGCAAATACAAAATCAGGGTCAAGACAGTCCAGGTTCATATATCCAACATGAAGAGCAGGAGGAACAGACATAATGAAACTAAACACAGAACCTCAAACTAGAATCTTCAAACAATCCAAACAGCACATCAAACAAACATCCCAAACATCTCAAACACGATCAAACAACAAACAAAGCCCAGGCCAAACACAGGGCTTATATAACAGAGGCAAGATGAGCGTCAGGTGGGAAACAGGTGGTAACAATCAGGGGTGGAGTCGGACAACAAGGGGGCTGGACTGAACCAAAACAAACACACATGGATGAAAAAGTAAACAAAAAGCACATGGACTGGACTGGGAGGGGCCAATCATGACACGGTCTTAGTGTTATTTTCTAAAAGTGATGCTTCCAGAGCAGATCACTGAAGAGACGCCGTCTGTTTATAGTTTAGAGCCCAGATTTGGGGAAAAACGGGTCGACTTTCAGTAGAAAAACAAACTGAGTTCAGCTTCTTTTATTACAAGGGTTTAAAATGACGTCACCGTCTATTAGACTGGAGAGAAGAGCTACAGCCTCACACGACGCCCAGCTTCTGAATGGAGCTTATGGAATATGAACGTTATGAAGAACATGACCGAGTGCGGTTTGGACCCACCGGTGGTCCCGAGGAGTTGAAAAGGTTAATGAATCCTGTGTTAGTTGACATGTTGGTAAAAATGCTATCATATCCTGTGGATTTGGAATTTCTTAAGCAGTCAGGCACTCAAAGAAGTGTCTGCTTGTGTTCTCTGTGGCTAAAATCATGACGACATGTAATATTACTGTAATATTACTTTCCCATCTTATGTGTGCAATTCAGAAAATTACAGAACAAAAGTTTGATTCTATGCAGTGAAGTTGACTTTCCAAGCTAATAGCGATGCTAAGGATGCACTACATTCACTTAAGACAGAAGGGTAAATGCTTAGGGTAAACAAAGTGATGGATAAGCTGAATGTACTTGTAAATCAAGCTCCATCACCGTCATTTATACTGAGCTCTCTCATCCCATCCGAATCGATATCCTGTGGTAAACTGGCATCACCCCACCTCCCCATAGAAAACTAATCCTGTCCAAATAGATCTTCAGACAACTTTATGGTACAGTATGACACAGTGGTCTGTCCCTAAGCAGCTGCTTATGTTGATTATTAGGTAGAGCTGGCATTGGGTAAAATAGGCTGATTTAACGAACCCCAGGTGAAAAGGCATGAGAAAAGAAGGCCTGAGGCATGAGTTCAGCAGCCTTACATGATAGTGTTTGTGTGACGTTCACTGTACTTTCATTATTATTAGAATAGTTACATGGCTGCTAGAATGTTTTATGGTTAAATTAAAGATAGAATTATATTACCACATCTTTGTGCTTTTACTATGTTGTTTTATTTAACTTTTTTTGTTTATTGTTTTATAGATTTTTTAATTATTTATTTATTTATTTATTTATTTATTTATTTATTTATTTATTTATTTATTTGTCTGTCTGTTTGTTTGTTTGTTTGTTTGTGTGTATGTGTTTGTTTGTTTGTTTGTTTGTTTGTTTGTTTGTTTGTTTGTTTTCATTATTATGTTAAATAATATGTGGAAACAACCAAAACAAAAGGTAAAGCAAAGCTGAAAAAGCCCAGCAAGTGCATTACCATATATATAGACTACATGGACTGGAAAATGAATGATATGCTTTGAAACATTAATGCTTACATACTGCATCATACTCTATAATTTTTAAAAATGCAAGAAATATTACACGTACAAGTGATTTTACATGAAATGTGTCCTATAACACGGATATAATGCGCTTTACCCTCTGTACACTCAACCCGTGTTGCTACAGAAACTGAGACCGGTGTATTATACGACTCGCTGCACACACACACTGTAAGGTAAACACACACTGTGTCTCACGTCAAATGCCATCAAATGTGAGTGTGTGTCCCCGAGCAAGAGACAGCATTTATAAAAGCCGTCTGAAATGCGATTTTACCGAGCTGTGAAAAAATCGAGTTTACCAAACTCGTCGTGGCATAACGAGACACGGTTATACAGCCGTGTCAGGGCTGTTCTGTCTGTGAGATTTACTGTTATAGTCCTGCTTCAGAGGGTTTGAGCCTGGAGCTTAGACCGTCAGACAAGCACACCCAGCGAACAGTTATCATAATCAGACTCTAACACTAACAGCCACACACATTATAGGAATAGTTCAAAAATTCCAATTCCCTACTCACCCCAAACACAAAGGATGAGACAAGAAATGCAATGGAATTGGAAATGGAAGCTTATTCACCACTTAACACCAGTTAAGGAAGGTTTAACATTCACACCGGTTAAGGAATATTTAACATTCACACCGATTAAGGAATATTTAACATTCACACCAGTTAAGGAATATTTAACATTCACACCGGTTAAGGAAGGTTTAACATTCACACCGGTTAAGGAAGGTTTAACATTCACACCGGTTAAGGAAGGTTTAACATTCACACCGGTTAAGGAAGGTTTAACATTCACACCGGTTAAGGAAGGTTTAACATTCACACCGGTTAAGGAATATTTAACATTCACACCGGTTAAGGAAGGTTTAACATTCACACCGGTTAAGGAAGGTTTAACATTCACACCGGTTAAGGAAGGTTTAACATTCACACCGGTTAAGGAAGGTTTAACATTCACACCGGTTAAGGAATGTTTAACATTCACACCGGTTAAGGAAGGTTTAACATTCACACCGGTTAAGGAAGGTTTAACATTCACACCGGTTAAGGAAGGTTTAACATTCACACCGGTTAAGGAATATTTAACATTCACACCGGTTAAGGAAGGTTTAACATTCACACCGGTTAAGGAAGGTTTAACATTCACACCGGTTAAGGAAGGTTTAACATTCACACCGGTTAAGGAAGGTTTAACATTCACACCGGTTAAGGAAGGTTTAACATTCACACCGGTTAAGGAATATTTAACATTCACAGCGGTTAAGGAAGGTTTAACATTCATACTGGTTGAGGAAGCTGCCAACAGAGAAAAAGAAAGAAAAACTTATTTTTCTCTTAAACATTTTAAACTGGGTCTGCTGTACACAATTTTCCCCCACTTTAACCCCAGTTTGCCCCCAGTTTCTCACAAATGTTCACAGTCTGAAGCGATTTACAGGTCAGGAGCGTGATCGTAAGCGACTGACGGCCGTGAGACCTGCTAGTGTGAGCGGGAAAATCAGTCCATCTTCAGCCGTCTTGTACTTGTAATGTACTTGAGTAAATTATCACTTCAATAAAAGTACTTGTACTTAAGTAGGGATTTTCAGTACTCTTATACCCTTTGAAAAGTATCTCAACTAATGATTCAGGCAACTGTCAGAGAGGCAGAGAGTTCTTTACATTGCATGAAATTTTCATTATGATTTAAGACATTAAAGTTTGTTATTAACCCTATTAGCATCACTAACATGTTCTATTATCTTTAAAAGATATGAATGGGCAACTAATGGAAGCTGATGATGGGCTCCCAGCTGCTGTTTGTGGCATCTGTTGTTAAAAGTTGTAATTTTACTGCCGGTATAGAAGTGATGTGGAAAGCATTGGCAGCTGTTTGAGGAAAGATTAGTTCTCGGATTTGTATTCGAGCTAAACACTGTGCTGTCTTGCCCGCTAACAAATGCGTGAAAAGGCCGCAGCAAACAGTAACATTAAAAATACATAAGTACACGTTCTCACCGCTGAGCAATGGTATGAACTTCGTCCAGAGCTATTCCAACAAGCTGCTGACAGAATACGTTTTTCTGAAATCACCTGAAGCTACGTGGTTGTCTGGTTCTGTGCTGCTGCCTGCTTTACAGCTGGGATCCCCTTTGCATTAAAAAAATTCTGTTGGCAAGCAAGACAAATCTCTTTTGTCTTACAGTACTGTGCGAAAATCTTAGGCACCCAAGACACATTTTCAAAATCTATTTACTGTAATGTTGGGAAGCGATGCTGAGGCGGATGCATATGCAAAGATAAGCGAGATTTATCAGGATCAAAACGGTCCAGGGTCAGAGAGCCAACACGGATAGACGGAGGGACAGACATAACGAAAATGAACACAGGAAAAATAAACAACGGAGGCCAGAAGAACAAACAATAAACTATCCAATACAAAGACCAAACAATACCATACACTACAAACAAAGACCAGCGAGCAAATGGGGAAAAACACAGGGCTTAAATACAGCAGGGGTGGGTTACAAGATACAGGTGGTAAACACAGGTGGGAGGAGGCTAGAAACAAGGGGGCAGAACAGGGAAGAATCAAAACAAAGAAAGCACGTGGAGGACTGGGAGGGGCCAATCGTGACATTTATTTGTATATATATATATATATATATATATATATATATATATATATATATATATATATATTTTTTTTTTTTTTTTTTTTTTTTTTTTTTTTTTGTATGTTTGTGTGTTTGTTTACCCGTCTCCAAGCCTCTCCTCGAGGAAGCCCAGTATTATATGTAGTTAAAAAGCAGCTCCTGGTTTGACCAATCAGTGCTCAGTAAATTGAGCTCATGATGTCATTGATGATATTAACGAGTCTCTGTGGCGGCTGTGAAGGTGTCCAGGAAAAATATGGACTCAAGAAATTCTTGTTCCTTTCTATTGTTTTTCTGTTTATTTGAATTATGAATATGACTTTATTCTAATGTATATGGTGATAAACTCACTGCTGAGGTTGACTGTTTAAAATTTGCTTAGATTCCAAAAACTTTTGCACAGCACTGTAAGTCTTTCAACAAACTTTGAAGTGGTTTCACTGAATGGATGTTTGCTAACAAAACTAAACTGCAGGGTATTTCTGAAACATTCATTCTGAGGAATGAGCCTGAGCTAACGAGCATTTCAGTTGTCTTACTGATTGTACTCTGGACATGGGAAAAGCACACGTCTGCGGATTCGGGGGTGAACCTGTTTGCTGTGGATTTTGTCCCAATCCAACAGTAAAAATGTAAAAGGCTGCCACATACTAGTCTTGCAGAGCCTGATGTGACCTCGTACCAAGAGCACACACAATTAGGCGAGTGGAAAACATTAAAATATTATTGGTTAGTCTATTTTTCCTTGTCTCTTGTTTTAGGTTAGAAAACAAAACAAGGTTGCATAATATGACACAAAGGATTGTGCTTAATGTGACCAAGGACATGAACTATCAATGTAAAAAGGTCCATTTTGGTTTCAGGTTGGTGGGAGAATCTGCCCATGTTTACAGAATCTCGCAGTCACAAAGCTTTTATGCACAAGAGCTGCACATATAATTAGTAGTGCAATATTAAATACATAGTTCATTCTTAATCAGCCCCATTGCTTTGCCGACGTCCCAATTTATCTGTACAATTTGGATTGATTAAATTAATTAAAGGTGAATTATGAGTTCAGAGGTGTGGGGAGACAGTCACAACAGCTCAACACAGATGCAACCACACTCAGCAAATCAAATTAGATATGAATGTGATGTTTAGTCCTGTTTCCTTTTTTTATTCAATTGGCGAGACATGCTAATGTGATGGATTTGTTTATGAAATAGATGAAAATAGGGGAAATATATATAAACAATACTTTTGATATATGAAATACCCTTTGTGTATTGCATGTTCATTTATGTGTGCATGTATATATATATTCAATTCATTCAAAGTTATGTATAAAAGCACATTTCACATTTTAACTTACTTGGACTTTATACTAAAATTTGTTTGCTTTCAGTGACCTGGTACTTAAATTCTTCTAATGTTTGTTTTATAAAAATTCCGTCACTACCAAAACAAACGTAACACTACCGTAACTTTACTGGATGTTTCAGCGATTGTTTTGGTCGTGACAATTTAAGCACATTTTGAGCAGAAAACTACCACCGACTACCATGACGGGCAACACAGCTTTTTTCCTTACAATATTAAAAGTTCACTTAATTTCAGAACATATGTGTTGTGATCATTCTTAGTGTTGCGCACTGATTTCCAGACTTTGGGACACATTTACTTTAAATTAATTGGACATGTGACCATGAGGGTCAGGGATGCAGTCCCACTTCCCGTAAGTCCTACCAATTGGCCAGAATTTCTGCGTCTCAACAGACAATCTGTTGCATTTCCCACTCAGTAAGACCACAGTAGCATGACCTGAACCTGAATCTGAGAGATAGAGCCCAGACTGGCACTTTCAGAGGTAATTCAGCTACCCAGGAGTTTGTAAGTCTGTAATAAATGCTTGTGTGTTCCTCTGGATGCCACCTTACCTAAACCCAAACTGCTGTTAGTGTCCAAAGGCCCAGTGACGAGTGTGTAGAGAAGGTCTATCTAACACACTCCTGACAGTCCTGCTGTTAGTGTAGAGCCAATGTCCTCCCAAATGGTTTCAAATGAAACTGTCTGCAATGTCTTATTGCCCCATACGTAACACGGACAGCTGGAGCCTGCTGTTGTTTTGGGAGTGGACACTATCGACACTATCTACAGCTTCTGTTATGGGTCATTAGAGGTCATCTGCTAGAATACAGGGAGGATGGACCAAAGCTATCAGAGCGTCTAGCGTTATTGTTTTCTTCTACCATTGCATTTTAACTTTTTATGGCACCAAGTGCGACTTCCTGCTGTCTGCATATGACAATAAAGACTTGAACCAGAATTTTGAAGTATAGAGATATTTTTGTTGTTGTTATACTGTTGAAATGCAGCCGTGTTATTTAAGTGTATAAAAACCTACAGTAATTCTGATTGATTTTTTTTTTTTTTTGTATTCCGGTCAGTTACTATTACAGATGCAATTACAGAGTGATTCAAAAAGATTTGTCCAATTTCAAAGCACTATATTTTTATACCTGTGAGGCTCCTAGGAACCAATCACAATCCAATTTCCCAACTTCTTTGGAACGTGTTGCAGGCATCAAATTCAAAATGAGTGAATATTTGCAAAAAACAATAGTTTATCTGTTTGAACATTAAATATCTCGTCTTTGTAGTGGATTCAATTGAATATTGATTAAAAGGATTTGCAAATCATCGTATTCTGTTTTTATTTATGTTCTACACAACGTCCCAACTTCATTGGAATTGGGGTTATATATATATATATATATATATATATATATATATATATATATGCATACACAGTGATTCAAAAAGATTCATCTGATTTCAAAGCATCATGATGTCATCCGTACAGCTGGAGGAGGTTCAGACTGAGACCTTGTACAGTTACATAATAAACTTTATGCTCATTTAAACCGTTTACAGTTCACTACACTGATCTGGAATGATTTACACGTGAAATCAGTTATTTTGAAATCAGATCAATCTGTTTGAATCACCCTGTATTTACACAAAACAGTCAAACATGCCATAATGCTGTTGTTTTTAGGAGACCCTAGGCTTCTCAGATATGTCATTAGTTGACATGTAAATGCTAGTAGGATTTTATCTTTTTTTGTTTGGTCATTTTTTATCAGAAATTTACTTTGTGCCTATAATTTTTTTTCCTTTATCCATGTGCACATGCATCAGCTCTCTCCAGGATCAGCTCTGCAATCTAATCTGCCTGCCACCTCTGTAACCACAACAACCACCACGCGCTGACAGCAAGCACTCTGTCCGTGATTCAGGCTTCATCTCTTTCTCTCCCTCACTCGTCAGTGCTTCCAACTCTGGTCAAACAAAATAATGTGAAAACAGAGGTTCCTTTTATTTTGCTGAATGCTTTAGGAATCAAAGTGCTTTAATCTCTCACTACACTGGCTACAGAGACATCTGGAGAGAGACCACGGAGAGTCAAAACAGAGACATCACATCAGCACATTAAGTGAATTTTGGGTCATTTTGAACTGGATTCCTCGCTGGTCCTCTTCTGCACATCAGTGAAACTGTTCCATCCACAAATAAACCAGTTCAAAGTTAGAAAGGCTAGAAGGCAGCCGTGCACGCAGCTTTGAGTTCAAATGTATTTTCTTACATCTTCTGTTTGTTTTTTGTTTTATTAATCAACATTTTTATATATTTATCCTTATCTGATCTATTACTCGTTAAGTTACTACATTGCAATGTCAATGGTTTATTGATTTAACAGTTGACTGGTATCAACTTATTATTACATGTTATTATTAGGATTTTTATTACTTTATCATAACATTTGATTTCTTTTCACCACCCAACTTCCCGAACCCTCATTTCTGTATTGTAAATGAGGGTCTCCCTCCACATATTCCGGGTTTAAATAAAGGTTGATTGATTAGTAAGTAAAGTTGTTTACTTCGATTGCAAAAAATTGTCGATGCAATTTTTCTAATGCATCGTTTGATTAAAAAGAACCCTCAAATTTCATCTGCACTTTAATTCTGGGTCAAACGCGGATCGGGTGCGGCACAGCCACAGCGAGTCTATGGTGGTGGCAAAGTAAGATCCCAAAAATACCACATCATGGTGCAATGCTTGATAAATAAAGTCGACGTAGCCGTAGTGGGTCTTTTTCTGTGCCAACAAAGAGTTCAAGAGACCAAGAATCTGCAGACATTACTCATCGCTGCCCTCTAAAGGTGCTACTGCACCTGTTAGAAGTTAACTTCTGTTGCTTTTTTATGACCTATGATGTGGCTCTATGACTAAGTTTTCTAGTTATATTGTAGCCTTATATTTGGGGAGAGGGGGGTGGGGGGGTCTCTCTTCAATGTTTCTTTTCACAGTGGGGGGCCACTCTGCTCCTTCATCTTTTCATGCCCGATGACATCACCTGGCCAGCTACAGCACTGGAAGCCGATTGGCTGGGCTTGGAGTGAAGAGACTAATGACCTCTAGCTGCTGTGCTTCGGCCGCCACTGGATATTTTACACCAAAGGTCTCCTGAATGACAATTTATTATTGCTCTGACTGCCTCTCTCCCTCTCTCCCTCTCTTTCTTTCTATCTTTCCCCTCTCTCTCTCCTCTGCGACCCCCTCTCTCCTGTGCTCTCTACTGGGATGACATTGCCATCCTTCTTGAGCGAATGCCAGCGATCTGCTCCGGGGCCTAAAAATAGCTGCCTGAGGCATGGGTGGATGCTCAATCTCTCTCTCTCTCTCTCTCTTTCTCTCTCTCTCTCTCTCTCTCTCTCTCTCTATCTCTCTCTCTCTCTCCTCTCCTCTCCTCTCCTCTCCTCTCCCTCCAGCAACCTGATCCACCCAGGCTACCACGCAGTGTGCTGCAGGGCCTACGCGAAAAGCACACACACACATGCAAAAGCATCTTTAGTTAAACCCACCTGCAGCTAGCCTTGAATATTTCACTCTCATTTCCTTTCTTCAGTTCCTCTTCAGCAACTTCTTCATTCTTTTCTCTTTATCTCCAACCGCCACAGAGTCATGATGACATTATGGTGGCTGTGATGAGATGTCATTCTGATATACACTGATTTATGGAGGTTGGACTGTGAGGAGGCTGTGTTTTGGACTAATACGGTCTAATATGCCATGTCTAGTAGGGGTGAGAGCGGCTGGCACACTGCCAGTTAATTTCGGGCGTGGCACAGAAATGAGAACAGTCAGGTCAATCACCTTCTGCACATTGTGTGTGTGTGTGTGTGTGTGCCGAGGTGCCTGAACAAGTGGAGCACCTGCTATCATTGCTGGTGTACATTTACTTTTGATCCCCTTAGTTTTTATTTGAAATTAGACTCTTAGGTTAAATCGCTGTATTTTTATCAACCTCTCTTAAATCCAAACCATCCACATTCACATGCAGCCTACCCGTCCATTTATAATCCAACTAATAGCTCAATCGGAACAGAGCATGTCCATGTAAACACCTCAAGGCCTTTCGGAATACAGTTTCTATCCGATTGATCGAGGTGGGTAATCCTGTAAATGATCCATTAAATAGAAGAATAGTATCTGTGTAATCGGAAAGTTTAAGCCTGTTCTGCATGTGCGTTGCGTCACAGTGAGAGTTTATACCATTCAACACAGTGGAGCAGAAACTGGTCTGCAGAGGAGACAAAGTTCATGCTCTGATCTTTAAAAGACGGCGGTGGGACGGACGTCCAGCTTATGTGTCTCAGAGCACGACGTCTTCCTCTCGGCCTTCTTTAATAAGGACACGTGAAGGACATTTTCCTGAGTCTGATGTCATTTTAAAGCAGTTACACAGTCAACATAAGCACTGCTCACTGCTGCTCATCTCACTCTGACTGGACCTCACGTGATGCTGGTTGTCATGGTAACGTTTACTCAAAGTGTTTATCTATGCATGCGTGTAATTTTAGATTGGATTATTTGTAGAAAGCATGTAAACAGACATTTTTGATCAGATTGTTGAATAAACACCTCAGTCTTAATCTGTAACCATAATATATTCAGTCAGATTAGCAAAAATCTTCACATGTAAACACAGCCAGTGTGATCCTGAGTCAAATGCAAACGGGATATTCCATTATTTTCAGTGGAGCAGAGACAGAAAATTCCAACAGTGTCAAAGATGAAAGCATACAGAATTTATTAAATTCAACACACCCTGCTCACATTTTGGGCATTCAGCAGATGCTCTGGTTGGTTGGTTGGTTGGTTGGTAAGTAGGTAGGTAGGTGGGTGGGTAGGTACTTTATTGATCCCCAAGGGAATTCAGCAGCCAGTAGCGGTCACACAACAGGACAGTAATGGTAATAAGGGTGTAAATAATATAACAGGAAGAATAAATATAAAACATCCTCTTTACAGGCATCTATACAAATAAAAAAAGAAAAATACAACAATCTGTCATAAGATCTATAATCTGAGATGAAAGACGCAGTGCAGTAATGACTGTACAAGGAGGCACAGGCAACGACATATAAAGACAATACTGAATGAATAAATATGATATTGGTACCAAAATAATGTGTCTAGTGTGGAGTGTCCAGATGTGCAGATGGATAAAAAGAAACATAAGATTGAGATTAAGCATACAGAACAATACACAGTGGTTGGCAATAGGCAACATTGTTTCCTGGATGCGCAAGACTTTGTGTTGTCAGAAACAAATTCTTCAGAATTTTGGATTCATTTTCAACATGGCTAATTTTCCACCATTGAATCAATGGCCAATACCATGAACAAGATCAATGCAAATTCAACATCAGAGATCAAGTCTTTGTTGGATCAACGTCCCTTCAGCAGTTGCCCAACATCAAATCATTATTGTGTTAATTAAGGTTTGCTATCTAGGTAATGCAGCCGTCAGTGGAACATACCATGAACAGGTTAATTTAGTCAACTTTTGCTACCAATCATGGTCGTGGAATAAACCAAATGCTGCCAAAACATTAAACCAAATGCCAAGCACCCAGTCCAGGCCCACTCAGTATTATACAAAAATTAATAGAGTACAGGGCATCTGGCTGCCTTTTACTGCCTTAAATAAACAGTCAACACTGCTACAATCAACCATTTTGACACCATGACAACATTTCAATGGCTGCATGCCACCTTTGGCCGGATATTGCTATTAGGTGCAAAATTATGTTTTCCTTCAATGCCAATATGTAAACACGGCCTTACTTGAGGTCACTGTAGACGCCCTTTGCTGAGATATTTGATTCACAGCAGTGCTTAATGCCTGTAATGCCAAAGTGCATGCATCCACTCACAATTCCCCATTTACTCAATAACTAAAGGATATCGATATAAATTTAAGATCACAGCTTAATCTAAAAGCCAATGTGATGCTATAAAAATAACATTTAGTCAGGAGTGCATTCCCTTATATATCAAGTGTGACTGATTTACTGATGAAAGAATAAAATGATAGAAAGGTTCTGATTTGGTGGACTGGAATGTAGGTGCTGGTGTTGCTGTCAGGTCATCATTTCACAAATTCATATTCATATTCAGTAGCACGCTTTGATGCGTTCACATCTTTATCACCGCCAAGAGTGAGGCCATACTTCCAAATGCGAAAGGGCAATACAACTGAGCTAGTGGAGCTGCAGCTGACTTACTTACAGATGAGAACATTCTTTGATTGACAAACTGACAAATTAACAGTAGCAGTGTTGTTTCAGTGGCTTCCACCATTGTCCTTAATTATAAAGGAGGAGGAGACCATGCACTGCTTGAAAAATGAATGGGAAAAACTCATTCAATCAATAGTCAAATTGTTGTTTCTTTACAGGGAAAGTACAAACGTCAGTAACTAACATCCCTACTCTTGCTGGTAGACATGGAAGCACTGAACACCACCCCCTTGCGGTGATATGTGCATGTGCAGCAGCTACAGTCAGAAAAAAAAAAAAAAAACACGTTTTTGTGTGTAATTTGAGCCAAACTACTATATTTACGTATTTAGATATATTTCCAAAAGTATTCGCTCATCTGGCTTCACACGCATATGAATGATCCCATTCTTAATCCATAGGGTTTAATGTGATGTTGGCCCACCCTCAGTCTCCGCTGTAATTCATCCCAAAGGTGTTCTATCGGGTTGAGATCAGGACTCTGTGCAGGCCAGTTGAGTTCTTCCACACCAAACTGGCTCATCCACGTCTTTATGGACCTGCTTTGTGCACTGGTGTGCAGTCATGTTGGAGCAGGAAGGGGCCATCCCCAAACCGTTCCCACAAAGTTGGGAGCATGAAATTGTCCAAAATCTTTTGGTGCTGAAGCTTTAAGAGTTCCTTTCACTGGAACTAAGGGGCCGAGCCCAACTCCTGAAAAACAACCCCACACCATGATCCCCCCTCCACCAAACTTTACACTCGGCACAATGCAGTCAGACGAGTACCGTCTCCTGGCAACCACCAAACCCAGACTCGTCCATCGGATTTCCAGACGGAGAAGCATGATTGGTCACTCCAGAGAACACGTCTCCACTGCTCTAGAGTCCAGTGGTGGTGCTTTACACCACTGCATTCCACGCTTTGCATTGCGCTTGGTGATGTAAGGCTTGGATGCAGCTGCTCGGCCATGGAAACCCATTCCATGAAGCTCTCTACGCTGTTCTTGAGCTGATCTGAAGGCCACAAGAAGTTTGGAAGTCTGTGGAAAATTTCTCAACTGGACTTGCTGCACAGGTGGCGTCCGATCACGGTACCACGCTGGAATTCACTGAGCTCCTGAGAGCAACCCATTCTTTCACTAATGTCTGTAGAAGCAGTCTGCAGGCCTAGGGGCTCGGCTTTATCACCTGCGGCCATGGAAGAGACTGGAACACCTGAATTCAATGATTTGGATGGGTGAGTGAAAACTTTTGCCAATATAGTGTAAGTTATATAAATCATTGCTGTTGGAACAAAACTGCTAAGTTTACATAATGGAATGGAAGTTAATGTAATGATTTTGGATCAATTCTGTTGGTCCATTCGTTGTGAAATCTTCACACGGTGTAACACACAATGTTTGCACACTGTGCAAAAAGTAAAAAACGAGAAAAGTGGACAAGTTTTTTCCTGACAGTGATGAAATGCAAGGCTATGTACAAAGCATCAATAGTGGACTACAACGTCAGTGTGGAGAACATTCAGTTTGATATTTTAATGCACATCAAGCAAGTCATTGACATGCCCAACAAGCCCCAATATTCATGTTGTGATCAGAGGCCATAACTGCAGTTGTATGCAAAAATCTAGGCGCCCCCGGTCAAATGACATGTTTTATTGAGTGAAAAATAAGTCAACACATCCTCAACACACGGAGAACACATTTCTGCACATTTTAATGCACAATTACTGTTCATTTGCTGAATTTATCACATTGCAAAAATCATGGCACATTTTATATGGTATGCATTAACTTCTGTTCACTTAGAAAATTAACTTTACAAGACAAGTGTATATAAACAAACCTGTGGACACTGTGGACAGTGCTGTAAGTAATGAAGAAACCTACTGGTGAAGTGGCAGCAGCTGGCATCACTCTCTTTTTCTTCATTATTAAGTTTCTTAGGACCTCGGAAAGGATAAGAAAGCAGTGCATGTTTGAGCAGCTAATAATCCAGTGTGAAATATTTATAAATGGGTAGTCTAGTTACATTTATGTAAGAGAAAATATGAATAAGCCAATTATGCAGGTTGTGCCAGTGGCTGTGTTGAATGCAGCCCTTGGTACCACCCTAGTGGCTGATACAGGTCATAATTTATGAGGTCTACACCCCTAAGGGGCCTGAATGAAGAGGCCATGCCGAAGCCCAGGCTTCCGTCCTACAGTAGACACTGCTGCATTCCCCTCTGCTTTACCCAGAAGCTTATTGCAGCTTATAGCATTGCACATTATCAACATGGGTGACATCAGGAGCTTCCCGATATCCACTGTCCAAACACCCTTCCTTTAAATCAGGGCTCAGTTAACATTGAAATGTTTTCATAAAACTTGCAATTTTGTCAACAATGATTTATAAAACACACACACACACACACACACACACACACACACACACACACACACACACACACACACACACACGCACACACACACACACACACACATATGCTGAGATCTTGTATAAAAACTATTTGTTGGAGGGATTTTATTTAACTGACTTTGAATGCTTGTTGGTGTTTCTGAACGAGAACTTAAACATTCGTTCTTAACGCCACCCTTAAAAAAAAAAACATTTAGTAATTCAGTCATATCCCACAAAAAATAACAATAATAATAATAATAATAATAATAATAATAATATTAATACCAGTTATATTTCATAATTAAACTTACTTCATGACAGTAAAGTAAGGTTAATTATGAAATGTGCTCATTTCATTTCATATCGTTTGCTTTTTAATCAAAATATTCCAGCTCCTTTAGTAAAAAGTTGTATTATATATTTTAAAATATTAAAAATATATTGCTACATAGACATTGGCTGTTTTGCAAGTTGACATGTAACCTGCTGCTGAGCATAATTCCACAAGAGCTCTGTAGCACAGTAACAATGATAATACATGTTTATGTAAATCTAACATAAACCTATTAACTTTATTTTTTATTTACTTTAATTTGTAAAGCATAGCCATATTAGGTTAATTATTACTGTAAGACATAACAATGTAGTTAATTGGAACTCACTTGTGTGTGAGTTCACTTGGTACGTATTACTCAATACACACACACACACACACACACACACACACACACACACCTTCTAAGCCGGAGCTGGAGCCTATCCCAGTGGTCATTAGGCGGAAGGCAGGATACACACTGGACAGGTTGCCAGTCCATCGTAGGGCAGACAGACAGACACATTCACTCACACCTAGAGTCTACTAACCTTGTCTATTACCAGGCCTGAATGCATGTCTTTGGACTGTGGGAAGAAACCCATGCAGACACGGGGAGAACATGCAAACTCCACAACGAAAGGACGCTGGTTACCCGGCCGGGGAATCAAACCCAGGCCCTACTTGCTTTGAGGCGACAGCGCTACTCACCACACCACCGTGCCGCCCTATTACTCAATAGAGCATCTTAAGAGCTACTTAACACAGTCGCATGGAATCACCGGACATAACATTTTTAAAAGCAAACCAACATTTCATTATTTCTTGGAGAATTATGTAATGGGAGTGTAGAAAAAACATTATTTATCTGTGGAGGGAACGTGGAGATGCACATTCTTCTCCTTTATTAAAGCAGAACATCACTGTCTTTCAGAATCACCGTCACTTCTCTGGCTCTAACAATCTGCTCTGCGTTTGTTTGTTTGTTAGAATCAGCCTTAAATCTAATCTTTTGTATGAATTTCTCTGTTTTAAGCCTCAAAATGTGTTTAGTATTTAGATTTTTTTGCCTCATGATGCTTCAGTGCAGTGATTGGTGATTGAGGGCGTGATTACAGCTAGCGATGAGATTACGATGCTGCACGCCATAATTAGCGCATTTTACACTGGCAATCCAGATAAGTGGGTCATGCAGCTCAGATCCATATCTCTCTTTATGGAGAGCATGGCATGATGCTGTACTACACTGACACACACACACACACACACATACTCTAAATCTGTGTTCTCTAAGGAAATCACAAGCTCTCTACTGTTATAATGTGAAATTGAAAAACTAGGTTTGGCTCTCTGGAGCTTTCTCTTATCGTCTGCCTTGTTGGGACTCAAACTGGCAGCAGGGATTAAGAGGGACCAAATAAACCAACTGTTGCCACACAGTCAGAACAAACTATTTATTCATGTATTAACAAGTCATACGAGCACAAATTAATAAGCCTGCAGCCTGTAAAAGCCTCTGTTTCAGCCAACAATATCAAAAGCGTGCTGTAATTTGCTATGAATTACAGTCATATGCATTGGTTTCAACATTAATTAGACATCTAATTACATGTTTTGTCGGCTTTATAAATAAATAAGGTAACAAAGCCTCTACAGGGAAAAGGGAACATACTCATTTTACTACATCAGGTCTCCATTAGTGCATTAAGTATAAGCATGGACAGATACACCAATCAGGCCTAACATCCTGACCACCTCCTTGTTTCTACACTCACTGTCCATTTTATCTCTGTAGTTCTACAGTTACAGACAGTAGTCCATCTGTTTCTCTGATACTCTGTTACCCTGTTCTTCAGTGGTCAGGACCCCCATGGACCCTCACAAAGCAGGTACTATTTGGGAGGTGGGTTATTCTCAGCAATGCAGTAACACTGACGTGGTGGTGGTGGTGGTGGTGTGTTAGTGTGTGTTGCGCTGGTCTGAGTGGATCAGACACAGCAGTGCTGCTGGAGTTTTTAAACACCTCAGTGTCTCTGCTGGACTGAGAATAGTCCACCAACCAAAAATATCCAGCCAACAGCGTCCTGTGGGCAGCGTCCTGTGACCACTGATGAAGGACTAGAGGATGACCAAGACAAACTGTGCAGCAGCAAATGAGCTGTCGTCTCTGACTTTACATCTACAAGATGGACCGACAAGGTAGGAGTGGACACTGTGTTTAAAAACTCCAACAGCCCTACTGTGTCTGATCCACTCAGACCAGCGCAACACACACTAACAAACCACCACCACGTCAGTAGGGTCTTGGTTCCTCTCACTGTCTGTGTTTACATGCAAAGATTTTTACCAATCCGATTGAACACATTCCGATTACAGATTCAGACTGAGGTGTTTATGCACGCTATTCAACAGTCTGATGGAAAATCTTCGTTTACATACTACAAGTAATCAGATCCAAAATGACACGCATATGTGGAGAACCACTCAGAGCAAATGTTACCGTTACAGTGAACATCCAGTCAGAGTGAGATGAGCAGCAGTGAGCAGTGATTGTGTTTCTAACTGCTTTAAAATGACATCAGACTCAGGAAAACGTCCTTCGCGTGTCCTTATTAAAGAAGGCCGAGAGGAAGACGTCGTGTTCTGAGACACATAAGCTGGACGTCCATCCCACCGCCGTCTTTTAAAGATCAGAGCATGAACTTCGTCTCCTCTGCAGACCAGTTTCTGCTCCGCCGTGTTGAACGGTATAAACTCTCGCTGTGACACGACGCACATGCAGAACAGACGTCAACTTTCCGATAGGGAATGTAATCGGATATTATTCTTCTATTTAATGGATTATTTATAGGATTATCCACCTCAATCAGTCGGATTGAAATTGTATTCCAATGGCCTCGGTCAGAATAGACTATTCCGATTGAGGTGTTTACATGGATGTGTTCTATTCCGATTGAGCTATTAGTCAGATTATTAACAGATTATTAGGCTGCATGTAAACACGGCTAGTGTTATTTCCTCATGCTGTAATGGAAGGTCTCCTTGTGAGTCTTGGTTTTTGTCAATGTTTCTACCTCATGCTCTAATTGAGGTGCTCCTTGTGAATCTTGGTTCTTCTCAGCGTTTATTCCTCATACTCTAAATGAGGTTCTCCTGATGGGTCTTGGTTCTTCTCAGTGTTTCTTCCTCATGCTTTAATGGAGGTTCTCCTTGTGAGTCTTGGTTCCTCTCAGTGTTTCTTCCTCATGCTCTGAGGGATGTTCTCCTCATGAGTCTTGGTTCCTCTCAGTGTTTCATCTTGTGCTCTTATCAAGTAACAGTGAACACTGGAGAAAATGCCATGCCAAGTGCAATACAAACAGCACGGCTACTAGCCAGGCCTGTGAACAGGGACCTGAAGGCCTCTCTGGGATTCACTGATTAACACACACGTGGCCTGTGTTGTGCTGAGGGAGCTGGGCCTGATGTCATGGGGGTTGCAGGTCATACTCTGCTGTGGTTGGAAGATTAATGTTGAACAGAGGTGCTGTGAGAGTGTAACCCTACTGATAAATGGCCGATTGGGAATTGTACGAACACACGCATGTGCACATATGTGAGAGTTTTTTTATAAAAAGAAAAAGACTAAAGAGAGAAAACATTACATTAACCACCGAATCACCGCGCCGACTGTCTGTTTTCTCTGGAATTCATTTTAAAGTTCCTCCAGCCTTTCCAAAGTGTCTGATATGCTCCATATATTCCAAGATCTGGAATGCTTTTTCCACCCAGATCTGTCAGGCACCTTCTGCAAAACTTCACTGGTACCAACATGTGTCCTTTTTCAGTGTGTATATTCTGTATTTGTACAGATGGTTGTCCCATTGCACTGTGTCTGTTCTATATCAATGTGTATGATGTATCGTTGTGTATTGGTGTGTACTGGTGTGTATTGGTGTGTATTGGTGTACAGGGCAATACGAACCCAATGAGGTTTAGAAGCTTCCCTTTAACAAATTGTGAAGTGAGTAATTGTAAAAGCAACGGGAAAACATGCTCTTTAAACTCAAATTGGGGCTCACTAGCCAAGAGGTCTTCTTCAAGGGGGTCCTGATTGAAAAAATGCAGTCATAGAGTGTCACATTTTTTTCCCTAGAATGAAATTTAACTAGTAAAAAAGTAAAAGAAAAGTAATAATACAATACCAGCAATAATATATATATATATATATATATATATATATATATATATATATATATATGGGATCAGGACCTTTTCCATAGGGAGGTGGGGACGTCTGTAATGGGCGGTCTGTGATGTATACGAACGATTCAAACAGGATAAGAAGTGACAGATAAAAGCAGCTACTTGATTTACTTGATTTACATGCCACCTTTGCTTCAGAAAAAAATTCAATTTATCCATTATGTCCTTTACTCTAACCATTTATTTTTCTGCCTTAAGTGAATGACTCACCATTTGCTTGGGAATTCACAACAAACAGTCAACTTTATTGAATAAAAACTTTCTTTATTTTTTCTGTAACACTTTATTTGGATGGTCCACTGTAGATTCTTTGTAAATGTTCAGTATATATTTAAGTGACGGTCATTAAATGCCACTGAACGTGAAGTTGATTGAACTCCGATGGTCCACTGAAGATGCTTTGAAAATGCCCAGTCTGCCTTTCAAGAACATTCGACTAAATAACTCAGCTGAGCTTCAAGTTCAGTATGAAAGATTTTTATTGTATCCACCCGTAAACCCTAAACCTAACCCTAATCTTAACGTCAAGGCAAAACCTACATCTACTCCTAACCCTGACCACAATGATGTTGATAATCAACTGAGCATCACCAGAAGGTTTAATGATTAAAGCATCTGTAGAGCATCTATAGGACCTTCCAAATAAAAAGTGTGACCCTTTCTTTCTGTCATTTTTACATGTTGTGGTGAGTTGTACTCATGAGACAGGGCAGTAAAGTTATCGGCATGATTTGAGCTACAGAGACCCAAGAGGCTGAAGTCGGCTTCCTATTTTTGAATTCCACCTTAAATGCAGTCACATTCTGATGCCTCAAGCCTAACTAAGCCAAACTGCAGCACTATGTACCGTGTAGTTGGATAAATTCCAACGAGAAGTTGGCAAATAAGAAGACTTTGTCAGGGAACACAAGAAAATGCCTCTTTAAGAGTCTCCATATTTAAGAGCTCTCCAGACACACAATACTGTGTGAAAATCTTAGAATAAAAATGTATAGAATATTAATTAAAAATGATTTTATATATATATATATATATATATATATATATATATATATATATATATCTATATATATATGTCGCCTCACAGCAAGGAGGCCTGGGTTCGATTCCCCGGCCGGGTGACCAGGGTCCTCTCTGCATGTTCTCCCCGTGCCTGCGTGGGTTTCCCCCGGGTTCTCCTGTTTCCTCCCACAGTCCAAAGACATGCAGTCAGGCCAATTGGACATGCTAAGTTGCCCCTAGGTGTGAGTGACTGTCTGTGTCTGTCTGTCTGCCCTGCGATGGACTGGCGACCTGTCCAGGGTGTATCCTGCCTTCCGCCCGAAGACTGCTGGGATAGGCTCCAGCATCCCCCGCGACCCTGACGGAGAAGCGGCTTAGAAAATGGATGGATGGATATATATATATATATATATATATATATATATATATATATATATATATATGTACACACAGTACTGTGCGAAAGTCTTAGGCACCAAAGACACATTTTATTTATTTACTTATTTGCTGAGAAAAGTGTTAATATTTGAATAAAATATATATATATATATATATATATATATATATATATATATATATATATATATATATATATATATAATGAAAGTTTGACACAATATAAAGGACAAATGGTATTTTCAAATTATGTAATATATTTATATATATATATATATATATATATATATATATATATATATATATATTTTGAACATACCATTTGTCCTTTATATTGTGTCAAACTTTCATGATGAATGGGCCAAAAGAAATGGCCCAAAATCGCTTAGAAAGACGTCTGGTTCCATTGACTTACATTAAAAGTAAAGTAGGTTTTTCCTTCTCCTGTAAAGAGTCACCATTTTGGTGATGAGATTTTGTTTCCCGAAAACAACAATATAAACATAATAACTAGTGATGTTCTGGATGTCGGTGTGTTTGTTTACCCATCTCCAGGCCTCTCCTTGAGGAAGTCCAGTATTATATGTAGTTAAAAAGCAGCTCCTGGTTTGACCAATCAGTGCTCAGTAAATTGAGCTCATGATGTAATTGATGATATTAATGAGTCTCTGTGGCGGCTGTGAAGGTGTCCAGGAAAAATATGGACCCAAGAAATTCTTGTTACTTTTTACTGTTTTTCTGTTTATTTGAATTATGAATACGACTTTATTCTAATGGATATTGTGATAAACTCACTGCTCACAGGGCTTACGTCCTCAATGACTCTGTAACCTTTTCATTTATTTCCCTTTAATATAATAACCACTCTTGCTGTATGTAAACTTGGCCATTATTGTAATAATTTTTGTATTTCATTGTTAGGTTTTGGCCTACAGACAGCTGTCCAATCAAGATTTTTTTCTTTCCTATGGTATCTAGGTAGACACAGCCAAACTGGCTCTCTCATTGGTTAGAACTTCAGGACCTGGACAGAAGTCCTTTCTGCTGTGTCTGATCCACAGACTCAGCGCAACACACACTAACACACCACCACCACGTCAGTGTTACTGCAGTGCTGAGAATGACCCACCACCCAAATAGTACCTGCTCTGTGAGGGTCCATGGGGGTCCTGACCACTGAAGAACAGGGTAACAGAGTATCAGAGAAACAGATGGACTACAGTCTGTAACTGTAGAACTACAGAGTGCAGCTATACAGTATGTGGAGCTGATAAAGTGGACACTGAGCATAGAAACGGGGGGGTGGTCTGAATGCTATGCCTGATGGGGGTAATTACGATCATCATGCATTCCTATTCTGTATGTCTCAAGGCAGTGAGCCGTGCTGGAGGAGGGGAGGAACATTAGTGTGAAAGATTAAAATCCCCCCAGCTGTGGACAAGGTGAGAGGCTTCGCTCTCCAAAACACACACCCACACGCAGGTCAGTCACGCTGGGATCATCATGTGTGTGCTGTGCATGTGTGTGTGTGTGCATGTGTGTGTGTGCTGTGCATGTGTGTGTGTGTGTATGTGTGTGTGTGTGTGTGCATGCCTGCCTGCAGTGTGCATTCATCTGAAAAACAAAGCTCACTTTCCAAACCCCTTAGCACTGAGAGAGAGACAGAGAGAGAGAGAGAGTGAGAGAGAGAGAGAGAGAGGGATAGAGAGAGAGAGAGAGAGAGTGTGAGAGAGAGAGAGACAGAGAAAGAGAGAGAAAGGGGGGGAGGGAGGGAGGGAGGGAGGGAAGGAGGATACTTGTTTGCTAATGATGCTGAATGAGTGATTCTGCAGGAGTGTGGGAGTGAAAGCAGTGGAGTGGTAGAAGAGAGAGAGAGAGAGAGATAGAGAGAGTCAGAGAAGGAGAGTTACTCACAGTTACAGTTTAAAAAGTCTGCTCTAATACTGGCCAGTGGGCGTCCAGCAGTGGAGCTGAACTCTCCTCGTCTACATTATAGCACATAAATGGACACAGAAGTGGACGGGCACACAAGGTCAGCAGCTTCTTATTGAGGATTTCGATTACAGCCACGTTTTCATTGACACTGCAGGCCAAAAGAAGGCAAGCCAGAGGCCACACTGCTGGTTAAGTCCACCTTTCACTATCATGTAGTAGCGAGTAAGAGGAGAGACTGTATGACCGTAGGAGAAGAGAGAAATCTGAGAACTTACACTAAGCTTCTTCTGCTTAAAGGGTAATTCCATTTTTTTTTTCTAAATTCATTTTCAGGTTTACAGTGGTGATGATGGGAACCAGGGGTTGCAATATCTACAATGCAAATATTTGCATATTTTCCATTTTATTCACTGTCTAAGACCATAAGTAAACCTACTGTTTTCAAATGTCAGGTTGATGGAGGAAAAATAGTGGATAATCTGAAAAAGGTTTGGTTTTCTTCATGGATAATTTTGCCTTACAATGCCCATAACACACCTCCAGCACCTTCTCAAAAGTATAATAAAACAATTTCTCAGACATTAGGCAATAAATTCATAACAACTTCATGCAATGACTTTCTGTAAGGCAGCTTTTATAGGACTTAAAGTCTTCAGATGTCTGGTTCCTATCACCACCACTGTGGACAGTTCTGACACTGTAAGTTTCTCTAGAACAGAGAGTTTCACACCAAACCGCTCTGAACGACTCTATTTACATCTTAGCCATTTAGTTATGCATAAATTTAGAAAAAAAAAGTGCAATTCCCCTTGAATACTATAAGGCTGGTCGTCCACTGAAGAGCTCATGAAAGACTGTGGAACAGGGAGATGATGGCAAGGCGGTGGGGTGTGAAAGCTTCTTTACAGGAAATCAGAGGTAGAAGTGGTCCTTCTCCCACGTGTGATGAGCTCAGTTTTGAAAATGTTTTACAAATAAGTTGATATTTTAGTAGTTGAGGCAAAATTTCTGTACAGTTCAGCGGCTGAGATGTAAACAAAGTCATTCAAAGTGGTTTGATGTGAAACAGTTAGTTGTAGAGAAACTTACAGACTCGTTTCTTTACAGGGGCGGTGATGGGAAACAGAGGTGGTTCCAAACATAGCCATTTTATTTACCTACGCATGTCTTCTGAGTTTTTATATGTAAATGGTGACGATAATGAAAGAGTGATAAATCTGAAAAAAAAAAAAATCTTTAGGGATTATTTACATCCTGCATGTATCTCTCAGCTGCGATGGACTGGCGACCTGTCCAGGGTGTATCCTGCCTTTCGCCCGAAGACTGCTGGGATAGGCTCCAGCATCCCCCCGCGACCCTGACGGAGAAGCGGCTTAGAAAATGGATGGATGGATGGATGTATCTCTCAGCCACACGTGCATTAAAACTACACAGCTGTCATGAAACAACTACTCTCATTCACCAACGTTCATTAGAAGAAATTTCTTCTTAAAACCCACTTAAGCAGTTTTCACGAGGACTCTGGCCCTCACCAGTGTTTTCTTATTTGGAGTTTGATCTTAGGAAAGAACATAATCTACACGCACTCAAGAGCACAATAATCTCTTACTCTCTCCAGGGTGTGTTTAGGTTTTTGTCCATCTGAATTTTGTGTGTTTTATGATCTCCACATATCACTATACGCTCACAATTTACTGCTGAGAGCCAAAAATCTCCGCCGCTCTTTGTGTTGTTTTCTAAAAGTGATGTTTCCAGAGCAGATCACTGAAGAGACGCCGTCTGTTTATAGTTTAGAGCCCAGATTTGGGGAAAAACGGGTCGACTTTCAGTAGAAAAACAAACTGAGTTCAGCTTCTTTTATTATAAGGGTTTAAAATGACATCACCGTCTATTAGACTGGAGAGAAGAGCTACAGCCTCACACGACGCCCAGCTTCTGAATGGAGCTTATGGAGTATGAACTTTATGAAGAATGTGATCGAGTGCAGTTTGGACCCACCGGTGGTCCCACAGAGTTAAAAAGGTTAAGAACATGTCATGAATCTGATGGAGACTTTTTTTTTGGGACTTTTCTCAAGAACAAACTTCAAGATACAATACAAGATATTGGTGAATGAGGCCCAGTCTGGCAGCACATCTATAACCATTTAGTGTAACAATGTTCTGTGATTTAACTTTTAGAGGCATTAAAAACTTTGGATGTCTGGTTCCTATCACCACCACTAGGAGAAGAATCCCCGATCAGGTGCAACTCAGCAGACTCTTAACAGTGATTCTTGGATCAGGGAATAGGCTTTGGTTTAAGGGTAAGGTTAGAGATGAGGTTATTGTTGGGATTCGGCTTTGGGAAAATGATGCAAAATGAATTTCGTTATGCAGAAATTTAGAAGAATAGGTGGAACTGCCCTTAAACAGAGAAATTTAACTGAATGTAAAGTACAGGTCATCTAGATAAGTGTTCTATCCATAAACGGTGTTGCTAAACTGTTTCCAGCACCTACTGTTTATGAATTCTTCAGCTGAAACTGGCCCCAGTGCGAATGTGACAACTTGCCTTTTAAGTGGGGTTAACTGTAAAGACTAAGGGGCTAATTATACAGTGACTTGCATTACAAGCCTCATTGCTCGGCCCTGATGTTTTTGCTAAGCTTAATCATTGATGGTTTGCTTTGATGTGAGGACCCTGCATCCTGAAATGACCTGCATGAGCACATCGTGAACGAACCACGAGCATCATGAACGATAAACAAACTAACCAGCAGAACGAGCCTTCGTCACTACGATAATTTGCTCTGAACAGCACTCTGCTAGTTGTTATTACAGCCAGACAAAGGTCAAAAAGGGTCAGGTGTGTTTCTTTCACAGTGTTTACTAACACTAGCTTTAGGTCAGGTGCTGCTGCCACGGTAACACTGAAGGGTGGCACATGCACAGCGGAAAGAAACACATGAATTCCTGTCTGAGTTCACATTAAAGTTGCTAAGCCACTAATAGGACGTGTATCCAGCGTAGGGTCACATATGAAAGTGGCTCAAATCTGATTTCAAAAGATCAGATTTGCATGTCCACACAGAATGAGATCCACACAAATGAGAGTACAGTCTGGTAATGTGAACACAGCCAAAAACATCTGGTAAACAGATGCAAACGAAGTTAATTCAATACCTTGCTAAGTAGTTTGAACCAGATGAGATTCCCAGCCTATATACATGAAAATAGATATTTTAAAATGAAATAATATTAGTGAGAAGAGGCTATAAACAGTGCCACATTGATTTTTGACTATAAAGGACAAAAGCTAATATCAGCCCTTTTTTTTAACTTTTTGAATGCATATGAGGAGGATATAGACGTCTCTCACAGAGTGTGTTTACATGCACTTAATAATCTGATAACTGCTGAAAATCAGATTTTGTCAGTAACCCAATCAGCGTATTTACATGCACTTGAGTAATCAGATAATGGGGAAACTCCAGGTCTACATGAACCAGACAGTAATCAGATAATGGGGAAACTCCAGTTCTACATGAGTCAGACAGTAATCAGATAATGGGGAAACTCCAGTTCTACATGAGTCAGACAGTAATCAGATAACGGGGAAACTCCAGGTCTACATGAATCAGACAGTAATCAGATAATGGGGAAACTCCAGGTCTACAGGAGTCAGACAGTAATCAGATAATGGGGAAACTCCAGGTCTACAGGAGTCAGACAGTAATCAGATAATGGGGAAACTCCGGGTCTACACGAGTCAGAGAGTAATCAGATAATGGGGAAACTCCAGGTCTACATGAGTCAGACAGTAATCAGATAATGGGGAAACTCCAGGTCTACATGAGTCAGACAGTAATCAGATAATGGGGAAACTCCAGGTCTACATGAGTCAGACAGTAATCAGATAATGGGGAAACTCCAGGTCTACAGGAGTCAGACAGTAATCAGATAATGGGGAAACTCCAGGTCTACATGAGTCAGACAGTAATCAGATAATGGGGAAACTCCAGGTCTACAGGAGTCAGACAGTAATCAGATAATGGGGAAACTCCAGGTCTACATGAGTCAGACAGTAATCAGATAATGGGGAAACTCCAGGTTTACATGAGTCAGACAGTAATCAGATAATGGGGAAACTCCAGGTATACATGAGTCAGACAGTAATCAGATAATGAGGAAACTCCAGGTCTACATGAGTCAGACAGTAATCAGATAATGAGGAAACTCCAGGTCTACATGAGTCAGACAGTAATCAGATAATGGGGAAACTCCAGGTCTACACGAGTCAGACAGTAATCAGATAATGGAGAAACTCCAGGTCTACATGAGTCAGACAGTAATCAGATAATGGGGAAACTCCAGGTCTACAGGAGTCAGACAGTAATCAGATAATGGGGAACCTCCAGGTCTACAGGAGTCAGACAGTAATCAGATAATGGGGAAACTCCAGGTCTACATGAGTCAGACAGTAATCAGATAATGGGGAAACTCCAGGTCTACATGAGTCAGACAGTAATCAGATAATGGGGAAACTCCAGGTCTACATGAGTCAGACAGTAATCAGATAATGGGGACACTCCAGGTCTACATGAGTCAGACAGTAATCAGATAATGGAGAAACTCCAGGTCTACAGGAGTCAGACAGTAATCAGATAATGGGGAAACTCCAGGTCTACACGAGTCAGACAGTAATCAGATAATGGGGAAACTCCAGGTCTACATGAGTCAGACAGTAATCAGATAATGGGGAAACTCCAGGTCTACATGAGTCAGACAGTAATCAGATTTCTGCTTCACAACCAGCCAATAAACTCACAGAAGACGACGTGACGTAAACGTAACATAAAACCCAAACTTTATGCCGCGGCTTTTTTTAAACATCATGCACCTTTACCTGAAAATACTAACAAACATCATCTAGATGTCTAAACATCCTTTATTTTTTGTTTGTTTAAAAGTCACACTGATGACGTCACTCGACTTCCTTTGACCTGTTTTCCTGAGGATCTATGAAGAAAAGCTCATGGTGAGTTCACTGTGTCTCTCAGTTCTCAGAGATCTTCTCATTCAGCTCATGATCTCATATGAAGCTTCTAGCTGACGTCACTGGTGTGACCGACTTTATTCTGAGGTCACTGTGAAAAAATAGAAACACAAATGGATTAAATTCCATATTTAGTGGACGTTCCATGATGGACAGCATGTGGTTTGATGTTCTGCAGCAGCCATTCTGTAAAATGCATTGTTCATTAAAAACATCTCTGGTGTTTCCTTTATTATGAGGAACACCACTGACTCCTATGGAGAGATAAAAAGTGGACGTTCTGTATGACGACCCTCCAGCTTTCTCTTCTGGTGTCATTTAGTAAGTTAACTAGTAACTGCACAGATAACCAGGCTAAAACGGCAACTTACTAACAATCTCAACCAAACAGTCCACACAGCATCGGCTCGTCAGGCTCCCGCATCGAGTCACGCTGCTTATTATTCAGTCAAACTAGCTCGGATTTCCAGAATGTCATGAAAATAAAACGCCTCACAAGTGGAGGAAAACAGGAGGGTTTGGAGGCCACACATGTTTACCACACAGACGAATCCACAGCTGACAATAGTTTATTTTTGGCTTTGGAGTTGGGTAGAAAACAACATCCCACTCTCTGTCATTGTATAGGGTGTCATTTAAAAATCGAACAGGCCAAAATATAAATGTACACACTGAAAAGCGGCTAGCGATGGTTTCTAAGCAGTGATTAGAGGGCTGAGGCAAGCAGGGCGGGTCTTGAAAGAGATCTGACTGGTTCAATCCCTGATGTTGACAGTCTAATTGTGCCCCTGTCCTATAGTGCAACATGTGGCCTTGTATTAGATTAGATTACCTTTATTGGTCCCACAACGGGGAAATTTCATCTCCGTATTTAACCCTTCAATAGAGTGAAACACCACATACACACTAGTGAAGACACACACACTAGGGGGCAGTGAGCACATGTACAGCCCTACCCCCAGCGCCCGGTGAGCAGTTGGGGGTTAGGTGTCTTGCTCAGGGGCAACTCAGTTATGTACTGTGCCCCTGAGCACACCCCTCTAGTGTTTTCTATGGGAACAGCATTTTTTCTGCACTCTGTTGATAACAGTCACTTGCACTGATTGATTTTCAGTTCTTTACAAACTCCTAATGTAGCACAGCTGACTGAGCTGATCAAGTCCTCAGGACCATCTGAATGAGGGAATCAGGTGGATCTGATTAGAGCTGCAATAAAACTCTGCAGGAGAAACAGCAAGAGCTAAACTCATTAACAATTAGTTACTGCACGCAGTTAAAAACACGTCTGTTTTGGATTAAAGGGGAATTCCACTGTTAAAAAAAAGAAGATTCTGCATAGATAAATCATTAAGATGTAAACAGTCATTCAGAGTGGTCTGAGGTGATTGATGGGAACCAGCACTGTATTTAATGCCTCTAAATGCCGCCTTAATCTTACAGAAAGTTACTTCAATCAGTTATAAACACACTGCCTGATGCTTGGTGGATTGTTCCATGACGTTTTTGAGCTTTTGGTTATTTTTTCTTTTCTTTTTTCAACACATTTATGGAAATATTTATGCAAAAAGTGTGCTTTTTCCAGTGCAACCTTATTTTGCCATTATCAACAAAGCATATGAAACTCGGGTAAGTTCATTGGTCAGTAATAAAGTACATAAAGCAGCTACATTTGTGTAGCCTGGTTCCCATCACCACCCGCAAAAAAGTTCCCGTAAAGAAATCCGAACCATTTCAGACTAAAAAACTACTTTGTTTACATCTCATTGACTGAATTATCCTGAAAAGCCAAAGGGATTCCCACATAATAACCATAATTTATACATTTTTTATATTACATGGGCAGTAGTCACATGGCTTTAGTGTATGAACTCATGGGGCCCAGTGCACCAAGATGTGGCACAACTTCAAAGTCCGGTCCAGTGTCCAGCACAGTCTGGTGACTTACCTGCTCAAACATGCCTGAGTCAATATGATACCTGGTTCATCTGAGCAATACTCAATACCAAATTGTACTGTTCATATGTGTAATAATAAAAATAATAATAATAATAATAATAAAAACAATAATGTAATTAACGTTTTAATTATGTGTGCAAGAACTCAGAGGTGCAATAATTGCTCTGTTACATGTTTATTATAGTAAGTCTGTGTTGTTGTTTATATTAAATTTTAGCCCATACCAGCACATCCTGAGACATATTTACAGCCGAGATGAGGTCAAACGTTACTTCAATAAAATGGACATGAAATATTGTGGCTCAGGAAAAAAGTGGTGATATTTTTATTTTTTGCTGAAGCTTAAAAAAATGGCACATCTTAACATTTGGGTTGCGACCCCTGACGTAGGTTGTCCTCCACCTTTTAAAACCTGGAGAAGATCTGCAATAGGGTTTCAAAAGATGTGTCGTTGAGAGAATTCCTTCAACAACAACAGCAGATACAGCAGTTTGACGGAGTCACGAGTAAAACAATCGAATCCTCAGGGCCAGATGTAAGTACGTGAGAAGACATGGCCACGTCATGTGTATCCGTGTGCAGTCCATGTTATTGTTCCACCAAGCTCTGTTATCTCTGCTATCCGGAAAGATTGAATGCAGAATTTTACTTATTAACACTGCTTTCTCTTTATATTACGTGAGCTGAGTGTTGAGTTTGTTGATGCCTCCATCATTTCACTATGCCTGCTAAGCCCGGCCCCTCAGGAGCATGCAGTCAGTGGGTGGGGCTATGCTCAGTGGGCGTTATAAGCTACAGGCTTAGTAAATCAGTTATTACAATCAGATGTGTTGTGCACATTTATTGGAGTCACATCAAACACGTTCTGTGCTGCTCCTAAGCTCATACAAAAAGCTTGGGAAAATATGTGGAATGCTAATAAAAAATACATTTTTGACTGCATTTGGAAAACACAGAAGTTAATGTTTTTAACACGGTGCCGTCTGGAGGGCCGAAGATCAAGGGCATTCATTTGTGGTTCATCTCTGGATTCCTTAAATGTTTTGCCAATGATATGGACCGCAAAGGGAGAAATACCTAAAATCCTTGCACTTCCTGGCTGAGGAATGTGATGTTTGAACTACTGAAATTATTTCTGAGGCATTTTTGGCAAAGTGATGAGCTTCAACCCATTCTTGCCCATGAAGGCCTTTCCTGGATGCTTTGTTCATATCGATGCATAACTACGTCACCTGTTTAAAATCTTTATTGAACATTTCCCAACGTTCCCAGTCTTTAATTGCCCCATCTCCCAACTATTGTGGAACATGTTCCAGGCATTAATTTCCAAAAACAGTAAAGTTGATGAGATTAATCTTTGAATAGCTTGTCTTTGTGCTGATTGTGTTCAAATATAAGTCAGAGGTGATTGAAAAATCACTGCTTTCTGTTTTTATTAGCATTTTATCAACTGTCCCAACTTGGGTTTGTACATCTGGACTCCACTTATAAACCCGATTAATATTCCTCTGGCCTTCTTTCTACCTTAACATTTCACACACACACACACGCACACACACACACACACACACACACACACTCACTCAGACACATGCAGAGAATGAAAGAGCGCGTTTCTGATTCAGTGGTGCAAATAATATATGATCAGGCCATTAGAAGCGCTACCTCTGAAGTGGAGAAATTACGCCCTTAATGGCGATTAAAAGTCCAAAAGATGCATGAATCATGCATTAGTACCACAGCAGAAAGACGAAAGGGTATTTTTAAAGCCAGCGTTGAAGGAAAATGACCAAGACTATAATTCCACCCTTTCCTTTGGATTTGACTTCCAAACGATTCTTTCTTGGGACCGGCTCATAAAACGTTAATATTCTATTTCAAGTGACATTATTGATGCAGATATTTAAGATATGCACAAGGGTAGAAGTTAGTTAAAAGAAATTTTATGAATAAAACACATGCGTTTTTGAACGAATGGGGAATAAAACATGAAAAGGTTTTGGTCATTCATTATAAACGCTCATGCAAAACGACACACATTTAATTCCTTGTCACTGAACGTTAAGGTGCTCAGAAACGAGAGTTTGTAACGCTTTCCTTAGCAGTGGACTCTGGTGAGCGTCCGGCTCGTGATGAATTAAGGTGTGTGTACATCCTGAAAGGTCGTTAATATGTGATGTATTGTTAGCGATTGCCACTCAGCACATTCTACATATTTAGGCCAGTATGTTATTGCCGTGCTGTGTGCTGATAAATCCCTATGAATTAGTTGTGTGACCTCATTTGCACAGGAAAAAGACAGAATTCCCTCAACGCTGCTGAAGCAAATATGAAGACGAGGTGCTAGAATCAAATCAAGTGAGAGCATAATGCTAAATATGAGGTTCAGTCAAACAGAAAATAAATGAAACCAGGTGAAATAATTTGAAGGGTTCATTATGAGCTGACGGTGTCATGCTGATGTGTTTAATGTGTGTGATATTGAGTCTGAGGCGAACGCATCAGGGCGTCTCAATGGCTTCTGTGTCAAAAATGAAGAAAAAGACCAATCTTACGCAAACAAATGGTTTTTTATGCCTTTTTAGGTCATATATACACTATATGGCCAAAACTATGTGGATACCTGACCGTCATTCTTACCTGGGCGTTGTTGGACATCCCATTCCAAAACTTTAATGTGGAGTTGGCCCCGGCCTTAGTGTGTTTGGGAATTTGTACACATTCAGTTAAAAGAGCATTTGTGAGTTCAGGCACCGGCGCTGGACGAGAAAGCCTGCCGGTACCACTTTAAAATGAGACTACCTTTATGATGGGTTCACTATTGGGTTTTAAATGAGTTTAGTAATGGTCATTAATTAGGTCATAAAGACCTTAAAATCATTAATAAACGTTTAAATAAAAAGGGTCACGGTGGCCTGTTGGTTGCTGTATACTGAACTCGCTCATTTATACTGTTAAACTTCGGATTTTAATCTTTCCTAAATGTACTTGGTCTTCTTTTTCAGTCAGCATTGGAGCGGTCAACTTAATCACCTTCACATTCATTAGATATAGCATCACTAATGCTATTGATTTCCTTCTAGCTAATTCAAGCATTAGTGCTAAACCCAAAGCAACTGGACACATCTGTCTGCTTCTTGCAGGCTTTATCCAACACAGACACTTTGTAACACACACACCTGAGCTTTCAGACAACGTCCACAAATATCCACATCCATATTTTAACACTGAGCATAAATGCGCCTAGTTGTGCTCCCCTGCTGTACTCAGTGATGTAATAGAAGATATGCAATTGTTATGTGCTTCAGCACTCGGTGGCTTCACCCTGTGAGTTTATGAGATCTACTGCTGAGCTGTTGTTGCTTCTAGATGCTTCCGTTTCACTATAATAGTGCAGAAAGATGACCGGAGCAGATCTAGCATGGCAGAAATTTCACAAACTGACTTCAGGCAAAGGTGGTATCCTATGACAGACCTTGTTTAAGGTCACTGAGCTCTTCAGGATGACCTTTTCTGCTGTCAGTGCTTGTCTATCTACATAGTACCTATGAACAATAATAATAAAATGTGCAATATATATATATATATATATATATATATATATATATATATATATATATATAAGAAGCCCCCTTACCTAGATTAAGAAGCCCCCTGTTGAATATTGCATCAATTTGTCATCTAAGCTTTACACAATGTGTCATTTCTTTGTTAAATAATTTCTAGTTTCTGCATTTCTTTTTCAAAAACTGTTAATTGTAAACGTAGAGTATAAAAAATGAGGTCTAGAAATAAAACAATGATTTTTCTAACATTACTATTACAGAAAAAACAATAAAATGGGGAAAAAAAGATTCATTTTGTGGCATTTAGTAAGATTTTTTTATATAAATGCCTTAACAAAATTATATCTAACAATCAGGTACAAACGTGAGAGAACACACACACACACACACACACACACACACACACACACACGCACACAAGCATGTGTACTGGCAGGTGAGAGCTCAGGTGTGGGTGTAACAATGCCTCTGTGTTGGATAAAGCCTGCGAGAAGCAGACAGATGTGTCCAGGTGCTTTGGGTTTACCGCTAACACTGGATTTAGAGAAAAGAAAATCAATAGCACAAGTGATCTATAAACAGAAATCTAAACTGTGACAATTGTGCTTCATTTAAGCAAATTATAAATAAAGATATGAAAATGAAGCAAGAAATGATCAGAGACGTCTAAAAACACAGCCCTAAAAAAGCTCAACCCAGCAGCGCCAGAATGACTGAAGTGTACAAAAATATCTCACCTTGTTATTTACAAGAAAATGCATTTCATTTACTTAAAAGGAGACATTCGTTCATGACACCCACAGAATGTCGGCTTGTACTTACGATTTATCTTAATTTGTCACAGTGGACATGTAGAAATAAGCTAGAAGCAGAAATGAAATAAAATACATTAATCATGTTTGACTGCAGAATCAAATAAAACTAGACTATGAGCAAATAGTCCATAAACAACCTCAGTAAACAATCCTATACAGTAGGAGATATTGGTCCATAAACAACCACAACAAACACTCCTATACAATAGAATAGGAGATATTAGCGCATAAACAACCTCAATAAACACTCATAGACTAAAATAAGAGATATTAGCCCATGAATAACCACAACAAACACTCCTATACATTAGAATAGGAGATATTAGTGCATAAACAACCTCAATAAACACTCCAATAGACTACAACATTAGTCCATAAATAAACCTTAATAACACTCCTATAGACTAGAATAGGAGATATTAGTCCATAAAAAACCTCAATAAACACTCAAATAGACTAGAATAGGAGATATTAGTCCATAAAAAAATCCTCAATAAACACTCCTATAGACTAGAATAGGAGATATTAGTCCATAAATAAACCTTATTAAACACTCCTATAGACTAGAATAGGAGATATTAGTCCATAAAAATCCTCAATAAACACTCAAATAGACTAGAATAGGAGATATTAGTCCATAAAAAAATCCTCAATAAACACTCCTATAGACTAGAATAGGAGATATTAGTCCATATAAAACCTCAATAAACACTCCAATAGACTAGAATAGGAGATATTAGTCCATAAAAAACCTCAATAAACACTCCAATAGACTAGAATAGGAGATATTAGTCCAGAAACTACTAATTAGGAGATATCAGTTAAATTCAAGTTAAAAAAAACACTTCAGTGCACCCAAAGCTCCAGTGTCTCAAGATTATTTATTGAAAATAAAACTTCTCTTTTCTAATTATGTATACCTAATGTTAACGTCAGTTTCTGAACTCTGAACATGTGTAAAAGTGTTACAGAAAAGAGTTTCAAACCTAAACATTTGGACTGACATTGTAAAGCAGCAACCATACAGAACCAGAAACACTCAAACCAGAAACCAGAAAAGCTGCATTTACTTCTGTAACCCAGATTCTTCTGTGGAAAACGTTTTAACATTGCACCACTGTAGAAACAGAAACTTTAGTGTTGCGTTTATTTTTCCCATCAATGAGCTCAGACATGCGGTTTATAGGGGTTACTTTCATAATGGTTAAGGAGCAGCTGCTCCTCGCAGCTTCTCCGTACTTTGAGTGGGAAAGTTGTTTCTAGGGCTATTAAGCTAATGGCAAACTCATATTGGGCAGTGTGGATCATTTGCTTCCATCACAATACTACCATGTATATTGATAATACAAATATGCCACTTCCTTGCTGCCTGCTGTGTTTAGATAACTCTTCATCCTACATCTTTGCTGCCAATGTTTATAAACGTGTATTTTTACGGTTATCCCATCACTTATACATCCTGATCAGAACGGCTTCATCAAAGGAAGACATTCAACCATTAACATGTGCAGACTACTTAACCTGATACATCACACATCGATTCACAAATCAGAAACCGCAATAGTCACATTAGATGCAGAGAAAGCTTTTGACAAAGTCAATTGGAAATTCTTGTTCACCACATTGCACAAAATAGGGTTAGGAGAAAAATGTATTAACTGGATAAAAGTTCTTTACACTGCACCCAAGGCCACAGTTAATACTAATGGACTAATAACACCAAATTTCACACTGAACAGAGGTACTGGGCAAGGATGCCCCCTCTCACCCATCCTATTCGCAATTTTTATAGAACCGTATGCAGCAGCTATACAACAAAACACAAAACATAAAAGGTATCCAAACTCAAACTGTAGAACACAAAATAAGTTTATATGCAGATGAAATCCTACTGTTTTTGTAGAATCCCCCCACATCAATTCCTCACTACACTACAAAATCCAGATACAGCAGCACAGTCTCTTCCTATCCCCTTGAGCACCCAATACGCCACATATCTGGGTATCAAAATTTCCTCACAGCTGTCAGAGCTTCCTAAACTCAATTTTAACCCATTACTCTTAACTATAAACAATGAGCTCAAATGCTGGATGAACTTTCCACCGTCCCTTATTGGCAGAATATTTACAATAAAAATGATCTTATTACCAAAAGTAAGCTATTTATTCTCAATGATTCCAATTCAACCTCAGTCTACCTGATTTAAAACCTTAGACTCTATTATATCCAAATTGTACTGGAAAAATGAACCACCTAGAATTAAATTAGTTACAAGACAGAAGCACAGAACTCAGGGATGCCTCGAAGCCCCCAATTTCCAACAATAATTCTTAGCAAATCAATTGCAATACATAATAAAATGGATAAAGACTAATCAAACAGATGGATTATGGAGAGCAGTAGAACAAGCTTCATGTAATGAAATACAACTCTCAGACTTACCATTCATTAGCACAACACTCAAACGCCACTCCTGTTTCAAAAACCCAATGATACTTGATTGTAAAGTGTCCTTGAGCATGGGAAAGCCGCTATATAAATAAAAGTGATGATGATGATAGCATCAACACTGACAGCTTGGTGGAAACTGCACAAAATCACTGACACTATAATTTCACCATCCAAACACTCACCCATATGGTACAACCCTGACTTTCCTGTCACCAAAAACACAACAACTTTACACCAATTTATAAATAAAGGTATTACACACATCCCATTCTACAGAATAAAAACTCTAACCATTTCACATCTAACCCAGGTATATGGCATTGATAGTAACCAGTATCTGGAATATCATCAGCTTAGATCCATATTAAACTCAAAAAATTAAAGACAAAAAAGATACACTAGAGATAAGTCCATTAATTTCAGAATTCCTAAACATCTCCTCCTCAAAAAAAATATTTTCTAAAATGTATAAATTCCTATCTCAGCTAGACCAAACATTTTATATACCAAGGAAAAAGTGGGTAGAAGATCTCTGAGTTACTCCCTCTACCAACCTCTGGACAAACATTCTGGAAAACACATTTTGCATGACTTACAATACTAACCTCCGCCTCATACAATATAAGGTCATTCACAGAGTACACTACACTGGGGATAATGGGAATAATAGACTCTTAAATCTGTAGACACTGCTCACTTAACACTCCTAACAATTACATACATGTCTGGTGGTGCTGCACAACATTCAAGTACTTCTGGCAACTTGTTCAACAAATCAACTAACTCCATTGTTAAAACAACCCATCTCCCCATCCCCATCCTTCTGTCTGTTAGGGGACACATCATCAGTCCATCTAAACAAGGAAGAAAACAACACTTTTGGTGGCGCTAACCATCGCTAAAAAGACTATTCTGACAAAGTGGAAAACAAGGACAAAGATCACTGTCCTGCTAGATCTGCCCCAGACAACTGTTAGTGCTATGCTTGTGAAATGTAAACATCTAGGTGTAACAACAGCTCAGTCACAAGCCGAGGGCGGGAACAACAAATGCTGGAGCGCACATTGCGTCTCCTCTGTTGAATCACTCATTAAATTACCCCTGGAAGCAACATCAGCAAAAAAGCTGCACATTTGGAGCTTCAGGAAATGAGTTTCTGTGGCTGAACAGCTACACACAAGACTAAGATCAAAATGCACAAAGCCAAGTGTCGGCGGGAGTGGAGCAAAGCGCCACCACTGGACTCTGGAGCAGTGGAAACGTATTCTGTGGAGTGACCAATCAGCTTCTCTATCTGTCAGTCTGATGGACGAGTCTGGGTTTGGCGAATGTCAGGAGAACGTTACCTGCCTGACTGCAATGTGCCAGCTGTAGAGTTTGGTGGAGGAGGGATGATGCTATTTGGTTGTTTTTCAGGGGTTGGTCTAGAACCCTTAGTTCCAGTGAAGGAGAACCTTAATGCTTCAACAGCAAGACATTTTAGACAACTGTAGCTTCCAACTTTGCAGGAGCAGTTTGGGGACTGAGCCCCAGTGCACAAAGCAGCTCCATAAAGGCATGACTGGGTGAGTTTGGTGAGGAAGACCTTGACTGACCTCAACCCCATCCAACACCTTTGGGTAGAACAGAGATTGTGAGCCAGACCCTCTAGTCCAACAGTGTCTGACCATAAAAATGCTCTTCTGGATAGATGGGCAAAGATTCCCACAGCCATCTTGTGGAAAGCTTCCCAGAAGAATGGAAGCTGTTGTAGCTGCAAAGGGGAACCAACTCCATAGTAATGCCTATGGATTTAGAATGGGACTCATAAAAGGGCCCTTTGGGTGTAACGTCCCAATATTTTTGTCCATATAGGTGAACATCTAATCGATGCTTGACGTTGAGCATAGTGACCTTTGAGAGTCCCAGTATACTAGCGATTAGAGATATCTATCTAGAGATAGATAGATAGATAGATAGATAGATAGATAGATAGATAGATAGATAGATAGATAGATAGATAGATAGATAGATAGATAGATAGATAGATAGATAACATGTAAGCTCAAATAATGTCAAAACATAAAGAATGAAACCACTATAAGTCACAAAAAATCGCTGCTCTCAGTGTGGGACTGCAAAGGCTAAAGGGTGAAAAAGTAATGCACAGCAGAGATACATAAGACCTGAACATAATAAGGAGAACCATAAAAGACAGAAGAGACAGGGAAAGGCCAGACTATATGCTTTAAAATATTAATAGTAGAGCTGGAGCCCTTATTCTCAGGAAGGGAAGAGGTACCTCTCTCTCTGTCTATGCCTCTCTCTCTTGATCTTGCGGTCTTTTCTCCCTCTCTCTCTTTCTCTGCAGTGTCAGGAGATGTTCTGTAATTCAGTGACCTTTTCTCCCTCCTGTTTCTTACAAGCACATTTCTCTTTCTTTCTCTTTTTTCAGAAAGTGAAAGCTGATCCTGCAGTAGTTGAGGGAATTCCCTCAGAGGCATCAATGAGTTGGGATTGGGAATATTGATCTAGGTCCTGGAATTGGATTGGGACATGTGATACGCGCCCTGTCTCACACATTTCGGTCCTCTGATAGCAGTTTCTCTTTCATTTGTGGGTAACATGTCTGCTCTATAAGCACCAGGATCAATCAGTCTAATTGCCCTCTCCATGCGCCACTCTCAGAAATGTTCATTTATAGCAGTTGTGAGGTCAGAGGGGCTTCAGAGAGCAAGGCAACAACTCACACCTTATTGGTTTTGCTGTTGGAAAAAAAAAAAAAAAACTTGGATCACCATTTTTGTCATTTTTCAGTTTTTGACATAATTTGAAAGTGTCTGTTACTCTTTACATTGTTTGTAAATTTTATGGTGAATGGCCTAAAATAAATGACCCAAAATGACATGGGAAAAATTCTGGTTCCATTGACTTACATTGAAAGTAACTATGTTTTTTCCTTCTCCTGTAAAGTTACTGTTTTTGAGATACAAGGTTTGCTTCCGACAGCAGCGATATATGGTGGTAGAACAGACATAATGTTGTGGTCAATTCCCTTCAGCTAGTGGTGTAGGCTATGATGTTAGCTGGGTAGCAGAAGCTAAGTGACTTTGACTATCAATCAAATTATTATTCCTAAACAAACTCAATTACATGACAAAAACCTACACCAAATCTATCCTAATAGTGTGATCGTTCACAAACATACAAAACAAAAGTCTCTTGAAACTAAGAACACACTGTGGGATCTGGATAAAAACTGAGCTGCGCTCTACGGTTTTTCATTAAGATGAACAAGATTTTGTCCAACCTCACAACAGTAGCCATGAAAGAATATGGCAGGAACATCTTCCAAATAGAACTATGTCAGAATTGTATGTGGAACACTTTGTTACTGAAATTAAACTTGGGTGAAAGCTGTATACGACAGGCTGCTGCAGCCTTTTAACCTGTAAGCATGTTCACTGGAGTTTATCCCTTCGCTTTTTATAAAGTTGTAGCACCGCTGGGACATTGGAGGCAGGATTCTGAGCTACAGCAGCCATATCTTTATTCTCCAAAATAGGTACACATAAACCAAACACTGCACTAAGCTAGGCTGGCCACTTTTCAGTGGCTTAAGCTAGACCTTTCAGTCCTTCTCTTCAGTGGAGCTTTTCAGCCCTCCACACTCGTGGCTCTCTCCCTGGCGTCCTCACCGAGGATCGCCGCCGCTGAGTGTTCAGGCCGTCTCGGCCGTGATCGCTGGGGCCTGGGAGGTGGGCGCATGCCACATAAGTGTATTACAAGTGTATGAAAGAACATTTCTGTGGGGTACAGTGTGTTATCTGCATTGTTTTTTAAGTACTTGCTGCTACCAATTCCAATACCGTTAGTGGAGAAGAGCGGGTTTTGTTGCACATCAGAAAAGTGCTTCTGTACAGCTGTAAGTAAAGTACATTTCATAGTTTTGATCCCATGATCCTCAGCAGTCTCATCTGCATTTAACGACTGTCTCTGCAGCACAAGCACAAGGAGCTCACGCTTCAACATGCACATCGTGTTGAGAATGTTTTATTTGGCTGGTTGAGCTGTAGTTGAATGTCTTCTAAAGACAAACAGTGAGTGTGGAAATCTTGTTCTTTGGTGACGCACCCTGTACATTTGAATAGACCATTGTGTATTAGGTGAAAACCTATAATACACACTCACGTCATAAAAAATACTGTTTGATTGACAAGCTATATGAAATGCAGCATCTACAGAGGGTCTATGAGCAATTACCAATAAAGCTGTTTCATTCAAAATAACACACTGCGCACTCGAGTACTGAGCAGAAATGCTGAGAAACTGAACTACAGCAGCTTGGGTAACTTGCGCCACGCTGTGTATTGACGTTATATACATGGTGATACACATGGGTTGGACCATATGGTCTCTACAGCCCGTTTTGCAAAGAAAATTGTTGACCGTTGACCTTGTCCTGTGTGTACAGGGACGTCCCTGAATATTTTGATTATATTATGTACTGTAGATGATGGGAAAGTCTTCACAATTTTATGTTGAGGAACATTTTTCACAGTTTTTCTCAGGTTGGTGAACCTCTGCCCATATTTGCTTCTGAGAGCCTCTCTAAATTGTTCTTTTTATACCCAGTCATTTATATCCACTTAGTCACAAATTGTTCCTCCAGCTTTTTTTATCTTCTATTCTGAATAAAATATGGGTCTATGGGGTTTGCAAATCATTGCTTTCAGTTTTTATTTACATTTATTTACATTTTACACAGCATCCTAACTTTTTTTGGAACCGGGGCTGTAGACAGTGAAGTGAGCTGTGTAAATAATGAAGTGTGAAGTATTAATAGTGCAAGGAAGTGGACATAATGAAGTACACAAGTGAAGTGTATAAATAGTGAACTGTAAACAGCGAAGGGCAAATAGGCTCTAAGAAGAGGGGAGAAAGAGGAGGAGGAATCACTTTGGGATTATCATCTGGAGTTAAAAACGTGACTTGTGCATAGTTAATGACACAAAAACGCATTGAAACTTAAAGGCTCATTAGCCAGCTGGTCATCACTGTCAATATTTCATTAGTCTTACTCTCCGCAGCGGCTTCTCACTCAGACTCCAGCGTCTGTTATCTTTCATGTGAGCTTTAGGTTTAATGACTTTGCAGACATCAATATAAAAATGAGGAACAGATATCATGCATTAATAAGCAATGGGAGAAACTCTTTTGAGGGCAAATCTGTTTGTGTTTCAGAGCCGTAATGGAAAGACAGTCTGAACACATCAGTAAATTTGGGTTGAATATTTCACACTGGCTGCAGCGTCTTCATTGATGAGGCGCCGCGGGAGGCTCAAACTCATTCCAGCTTTTTTTTTTTTTTTTTTTTTTTTTTGAGGCTGAATATTCCTGGCTGTGATCTTTTCCTGAATTTGTTTTTTGTTTTTTTTATTTGTTTTTTTATTCTAATGAAGCTCTGTTATGGCTGGTCTTCAGGGCCTCCCTCCACAGCCATAATCCGACATTTGTTTAAGGTATGGAGGGTGGGTTGGGGTGGTTTGGAGTGGGTTGGGGTGGGTTCGGGGGGGGTGGAGGGTTGTCCTTGGACAGTAGATGGATGTGTAGAGATGCTGGTTGTGTATAATTTGGAGTTTTGAGGGATTTTTGAGATGCTCCGGTCATGAATACTGCCTCAGGCAATTCTGCTTTGAGCTTATTAACCAGCAATGAGATGAATTAGCATAATTGCTATGATCCTGTGTAATAAACTCAGATTATTGTCTTTGCTTTATGCATTTTCCACCCAGTGTGGGTAAATCTCTGAGAAAGTAATGTTATTAAGAGATTAGTGAGAGAAGAATCTTGTTAGTTGTTAAAGCCACAATTTGGCAAATATTAATATAATTAATAAAATATTATATTTCCCAATTGCTCCCCCTCCCCCCCCACCCCAAATATCCTCACTCAACCAGGACATGTTTGGTGTGTTCTTCTTTACTTTGCTTTAGTTTTGCCCTGGGGTTGCGAGACTAATGTAACTAAGCAAAGTTTATACCCCACCAAGATTTACATCTTGCTTGCTGAACATCTAAATCATCACATACTTGCTTCAAACCATGTTGAGTTGTTAAGTAATTGCCAATAGATTTCTTTACAATGGCTCCAAAAAGGATTACCATCGTTTATGCCATGCCTAAAATACATTAAGTCCATTGTCTAAGGATAATATGCAGCATTTATTTTAAAAATACCATTATAGAACTAATTTTCTTGTTCAGAACATGTTTTCATTATCATTCCATCTGCTTTTATTTCAGGTTTGCATCCAGAATGTCTCTGTACACTTCTAATTTTATGGTTCCATCAATGAACACAAGCTCACCCACATCATTGTAAGAAAAAAACAGCTCCAGACGTATTATTCTTTTGCTATTTAAATAAGCTTTATGGTTCAGCTGTTATTAGGTATGTTGCTGCTTTTTAAATGACGATAACCCAGTTTTTAAAGCAAATTAAATACTTATTACACAGGACGGCAATCAGGTGCAATAAGAATATATCCTCTTTTTTTCCTTCATGGACAAAAAGGATTAAGCCTAGTTGTAGCCAGTGCTAGACATATATTATCAAATGAATAAATAAATAAATGAACAAACAAACAGATTGTTTAGGCTAAATCTTTCACCTGAATAACTTATGTTAAAAAAACAAAACAAAACAATAAAAACAAAACCTTTCCCTTGGCAAAACCAGTAAAGTATAAGATTTAGAAATGGGTTTTCATGTCTTTGTAACGCGCTAGGAAAACCAACATGTTCACCTTATGTGGTTTCAGAGAGGACGTGAGTGGGATAACAATGACATTCACCAACGTTCCTAAGAAGAAATGTCTTCTTAAAACTCACACAGTTTTTTATGAAGATTCTAAAACTCAATAAGAAGAAAATCTACACACACTCAAGATCACAAAGGGGGCAGTCGTGGGCTGGAGGTTACAGAACTGGCCATGTGACCGGAAGGTCGCTGGTTCGAACCCCTGAGCCGACAGTACGTGACTGAGGTGCCCTTGAGCAAGACACCTAACCCCCAACTGCTCCCCAGGCGCTGCGGATAGGGCTGCCCACCACTCCGGGCAAGTGTGCTCACTGCCCCCTAGTGTGTCTGTGGTGTTTCACTTCATGGATGGGTTAAATGCGGAGGTGAAATTTCTCCGTTTTAGGACAAATAAGGGTCAATTAACGAAGGTACAAACAATTCAGTGGTTTAAGAACACGTAATTAATCAGACTTTTTCTTAGGATTTTTCTCAAGAACATAGGTCAATATATCAAGAATATAGGCAAATGAGGCCCAGTGTTCCCAGCACTACCATCTCTCTTCGATGGTGTGCTCTTTGCACAAATACACATGCACCTGTGGACGACTTTCGAGAGCAGAGGAAATCATCATTGGGCCACCAGGCAAGTGGATCTGTGTTGGAACTCATCAACTTCTCTGTAGGCAACTCGTGTCTTTGGTATCTGCTCAAGCTCTCCCACGTATGAACGCTCAGGTGGTTGTCTGTCTCCAAGAGTCCTCTTTTTTGCTGCAGGTGGCACCACCGCTTGCGTTGAGGAGTCTTTGTCTTCAACCACTGACACGCAGACACTGCTCCCTCCACCATTCACAGCGTCAGCATCTCTTCGATGAGTGCTATGTCGAGGGTCCAGCAGGCAGGCCTTTGCCAAACGTTCTTGTAAAGCAGCTGGTTCGTACTTCTCCTCATGAACCCTGCACATCTTATGCCTGATGTCCGATGTCAAGGTGGTGTCCTTCTCTGATGGTTCCAAAACATCTCTTACTCAGGAGGTTCAGGATGGGTTTGATTGATGACATGGTAATATAGCTCTCTCGAGACAGCAGATCCGTAAAGTCAGCCACGGGCTTCAAGGCCGCATTCACAGACTCAAGGACAGTGATGTCATGCCAGCTTGGAATTAGATGTCGCCGGTCATCCAAAACTCGTTTCATAGCCGGGATTTGCTCCAAGACTGCGTCCACCATTTTCTGTTTAGTGCTCTATCCCGTAGACAGTCCTGCACGGAATATTGGCCTTTAAAGACAGACTCAAATTAGACCTCATCTATTTAGTAGGCCTAATTAACTTAATAACAGTATAGCCTACATTTTAAATGATTTGTCTCAACATATTTGTATGTAAAAAAAAAATACATTTAAGTCATTCCAGCTAGGCAGCAGAAGGATGTTCACAGGCTGCAATGCCATATCACTGTCATTGTGTTTAAGTATGCCAGGCCTATATTAATGAATTTGAATGTTCCAGAAATTACAAGTATTCTATTGATCATGAACTCTTGAACTCTTCAACTCGGTTCTAACCTTGCCTATAAAAAAAACTAATATTCTAACTTTTGTACCTTTACCAGTATGAGACATACTGTTGGCTCAGGCGATCAAAGTGGCGACCTTCCAGTCACAAGGATTGTTCCCTCACCTCCACCCCACGACTGCCCCCTATCAGTACAGTACCTATGCAGGAGGATTTTGAGCTCCAACTGGGTTTTCGCCAGATCCCTTCAACCAGCTCTGAGAGAGCAAACTGACCAAGGTGTGGCGCAGACCCATTGCTCAGGCTGTGCAGTCTGTAGTGCCTGCCATTGTGTTTGTCTCTACCAGACAAAACAGTTCAGCCACAGCCAATTCAGCCTGTTCACTGATGCTATGATGCTTGCCCTGTTGTCCACCATGATACAGGACAGCTTCTTTCCATCCAGGGACCACTCATCAAATGTGTGATGGAGAGCTTCCGAAATATTGTCAGATGGAGTTATATTGATACTTGGCCACGTATCATGTTGTGGCAGAGGAATAGTCAACATTCATGAGCTCACTTATCACCAGTGCCGTTATAATGCTGTACCCTTTTGTCTCTGAGAAGAAGGTCTTACCAGGCAACTCGTACTTCTTGTCAAATTTTTGAAGCATTAACTTAAAGGCAGGTTTCTTCATTGTTTCTTAATGAAATCATCTCCTCAACCAGACGTTGTGGCTGTAAGGCATTTATGCCTGCTACTTTCACGGCTGGGTTTGGCAACTCATGCAAAGGATTCAGCCATGCGTCCTAACTATTGGCTGGAACCAGCCTGTGCTGTCTCTTTTAGGGCTGCTTCACGACTTGGTGCTGGTGGGGGCAGTTGTGCTTTGACAGCTGGATGATCGGTTCCTAAGTGAGACCTCAAATTCAATGCGTTTCCCTGTTTTACAGCGACTTTTCAGGCACATATTTTGCATATCGCCTCATCTAAACTGGCTGATTTTCTCTTTTCACTTGGTTGAAAGGTGAAATTCTCCCAAACAGGCAATTTTGTCTTTGGTTTTGCAACCAGAGCAGCTGCCTTTGTTTCCATCCTAAGAAACAAAGACTGACAGCCGCACCGGATGTGAACAGTTGGCAGGAAAATTGCACTCTTAATTCTTGTTTTTATTATGAATTTATTGAACATGTGTTAGACATGCGCTGAAGCCTAAAACGGCATAATCTTGTAAAAAAAAGACAAACATGAACATTGATTGCCGTCCGCTACAGTTGGCTTGTCCATAGCGCCATATTGCAATATTGCGGTTATTGTGACAGCCCTACTTTACAGTACCCTTAGTGCAGTCTGGCTAAAGTCTTCGCCAGTCTTTCACCACAGATTGATGTGCTTTTCTCTAAAACAAATACATTTTAAAAATATTTTTGGAAATAACCAAAAGAACTTCATGAAAATATACCAATGGTTAAATGGTTCACATGTCCAAATACCTTTTGGAGCCTCTCTATTTGGTTGCTGACTGTATATGACATACTTTTCCCTAGGGCTGGGCAGTATGATGATATTTTATCCTTATCGTGATAAATTATGTCACAATATGCTGTTATGTCATGGATGTCATCAATTCTTGAAGAACATTGATCACCTGTGTGCTTTATTACAGGATGGACATAATTAGGCCTTTCTTTAAATAGGATTTATTGGAGTGGAGTATGTGAAACATTCAATAAAAACTGTGCTAATAATTTTGAAAAGTAGTTTTTAATTTGTTTTTGTCATTTTCTACTTTTGAAACCTCAGAAAAACTAAACGTGATTTGTATGGTGAAAATTTATATTATACATTTTTATAAAATAAATATTATATTATAAATGTCTTATAGTATTGTGAGATTATATTTTTGCCCTATTGCCCACCCCTATGTTATGTATTAAAATGGACAAAATATACATTGGCATCTTGAGGCCTGAATTTATTTGTAGTTTAGTCCATTAATTGGAAAATATATGGAAAATATATAGCAGTGTACAAAAGTTTTAGGTACTTTAAAAAACCTCTCTCTCACACTTTACTGTCTGCCTCTTCTTTAGCACTGACTCTAATCTAACACACCTGATCCAGGTAATGAAGGCCTTCAGGAGTAGCTGGATAAAGGAGCCAGGTGTGTTGGACCTGAATCAACCAGTGTGATAGATCTCCAGGACCAGGATTGCTTTATGAAAATGAAGAGTCTTTTTTTTTCATAATGCTCTTTATCCAGTTGAGATATTTTTCAAAAAGAATGACAGTTGGTATATAACGGAAAACATTTTATGTATGTAATAAATATGGTGTTTAGCACAATATAGCACCCCCAACAACATATCGTGAAAAAAGCCAAAAAAAGAGGCCTATAATGTGTTTTGGAACAAAACCTTTCAAATGTAAAGTAATTGTAAAAATTTGCTAGAATTTCTTATTGGAAAGTAAAATAAATGTTGAAAAGTAGTTGATTATCTTATAAGCCAGTTAAAAGAACGCAGTTTTGGTTCCAGATTTCTCCTCAAGGCCTCCAGCCATTTATTAAATATTACATTTATTCAATCCCACCACCAGCAGACCTGATTTAATTTGATAAAGTACTGATAGGGGGCAGTCGTGGGGTGGAGGTGAGGGAACAATCCTTGTGACTGGAAGGTCGCCACTTTATGAGCCAACAGTATGTTACTGAAGTGCTCTTGAGCAAGACACCTAACCCCCAACTGCCCTGGGCACTGGTGGATAGGGCTGCCCACTGCTCTGGGTGAGTCACTAGTGTGTATGTGGTGTTTCACTGCATGGATGGGTTAAATGTGGAGGTGAACTTTCCTCGTTGTGGGTGTAACTAAGGGTGTAACGTGACAGAACCACTCAGACGCTCGCGGATAGAAAAGGCAAAAAAGGCTTTACTGTTAGAATCGTCAACCAAAATTGCTGTAATTAAACAGGCACAGGTCAAGTCCAGTAAGGGCAGCAAGTAAAGACAGACAAACATGGCAACAGGCAAACAATAATCCAAAAGGGGTCAGGAAAAAACAGCCAAGGGAAAACCAGAAAACGCAGAACATAAATGCTCAGTAGCTCAAGAAAGAAGCAACACATCGCACTGAACTGTTCTAAAAGCCCAGGCTTAATACTAAAACTAATGAGAGGTCAGCAGGTGTTACAGATTAGTGTTCAGGCGAGAGAGATCTGTGATTGGAGCATGCTGGAGGGTCAGGAGTGTGATCTCCTAGAGGATTCTGGGAGTTGGAGTCCATGGAAACCTCTGAGCCAGAGGGATGTGTGACAAAGGGTCTCTGAATGTAGAGGAGAGGTTTGGAGATACTGTACACTGACATACACAAAAGCACTACTTATTGCATGAATTAGTCTAATATTAGAGTTTTATGACCTTATAAACGCTTATTTATTTTTTATTGTAATTGTCTGAGGTGCCTAAAACTTCAGCACCGTATACAGTGATCATTAATGGGGCGTAAACTTCCATTACTTTATCTGCATTAGCCTTGTCGCTCCAGTGCCACGCTAAAAAGGAAAACCTCACTTGCTTCAATGTTTGAGTTTTCGGCTGAGCTATCGCTTCCCAGTGATGAATTGTCGTGTGCTTTTGCTGTGAAGTGTGTGGAGCCGTTTCCTAAAAATCATATGTACTCTATGAGAAGAATCTGGCGGGCTTTTTATAGGAACTGTCAAAGTGTGTGATGTGTGCTGATGTATCCTTCCCAGAAACACTCATTATAAAAAAGGTGAACATTTCCCTCACACACACACACACACACACACACACACACACACACACACACACACACACACTCTGATGACTTGCCAAAAAAGCTGCGTGTCAGGTGTTTGGTTCAAAATGAATTCGGAATGATGCTCGGATTTCCAGCTGGAGCTGAAGAGCGCGTGTCGGCGTAGAGGGGATGAAATATTCACGCAGTTCGGCTTTTCCGACTTTACACTGTCGTTAGGGCTAATATATGGCTCTAAGTCTGCCACAAATCATGTAAGTTTGGCTAATGAGCCTCTGCTGCTGCTCTTCAGTGTGATCTTTGAGCTCCTGCCTTTTTCCCCTGCAGTTTTGCACTCCATGTTTTGCCAGGCAAGAGTTTCCTCTCGCTGCTAACAGCACACACATCAATATTGTATGGCTAGGCCTGGTTTAGCCTTAAAGAAAGTGATGCTAAAGCTGGAGTGACACTTTGGACACTTTACTCTGGCTGAGCTGAACCTTTAGAGCTGTTGAACACAGAAAGGCCTTTGCTGTGCTTTAACTGCTCAGATTAAACAGGATTATCCTGCCCACCGCATAACACACTGGATTTGAGAAGCAGTGTGTAAAAGGTCTGAGGGAGTGTGTGTGCTAGAGTGAGTGTGTGCTGTTGTTCCTGATACCAAGACATGTTGAGGGAAGCTAAAGTTGCCGTTTCAAAGCCCTGTGTTTACTGCAAATTACTGCCACACATGCACATCGTGTGTAGTCTTATACAGGGGGGAACCTCCTGGAGATCTGCTTTTGGTTCCAACCTGCATCTAACAGAACACCGCACCTCCTTTTTTAACACTAATGCATTTGACCAGGCCTATCAAGAACCTCTGAAAAACCTCATTCAAACCGATGGAGTTTCTGACAGGTTGCTGCACACTTTACGTGACGCTGGGGGAGCGATGGTGAAGCGGACGCATATTCGAAGAGAGGTGAGATTTATTAGGAGCAAATCCAGAATCAGAGCCAAAATGGTCCAGATTCAGAGAGCCAACACAGATAGCTGGAGGGACTGACATAATAAAAAGGAAAACAGGCTAAACCCAAATAAGGCCAGAAGATTTCAGCCATTAAAATCTGGCTGATTCTAAATGAAGTGCATTAGATAGCTATGCTATATTACTGTAGATCAAGTAGCATTATGGTGGAGAAAAGCAGGTTTTGTTGAAGATCAGAAAAGCACATCTGTACAGCTGTACATTAAGTAGGTTTCATTGTTTTGATACTCCTTACTTGTCTCTTTCAACAACAGTTTCTGTTCCACAGTTACAGAAGGAATCACATCCAAGGCTAATAACAATACGGCCTCTCTACAGCCTATTTTACTAAGATAGAATAAAAAATGTAAAAAATTTTAAAAAGAAATTCTTTGTGCCTCATAATAAGTAGACATAAATAAACTTTGGAAATGTTGACTTTTTCGCCTCTGTTTTGCTGGCCTACACGTCTCCACCCATACTGGGGAAATGGTTCTGGTTGTGATAGCATGTTTAAAAATGGGCTAAAACTGCTCAGGGCATTCCTGGCAGGAATTTGCCAAGGCAGAATGTTTCAAGTGACCAGCAACTTTGTGTGTGGCATTGCACCAGCAGCAATTCACTCGTTCACCGCCAGTCACTTGTTCATTAGCACAGCAATGTATCTGGCCTTATATCACATGGTTTCAGCAGATACTGGATGTTGGTATCAATGAATTTTCATGAGGTCGAGTAGTAAAGTGAGTAAATAAGTGCAGTGTCGGCCCGATACCTGACACCAGTATCAGTATCGATGCATTCCTATTTACTAACAGGGGCTTTAAGATCTTAGTTTTTTTCATTATAACTGATTTTTTTTTTCCATGCTGCATTCTTCCTCATGAGGAGCAGCCAAATGTCTCCAGAACAACAAAATATTCGTGCTTTCATCCACAGAGATAAAACCATAAACACACAGACACACACTAAACCCCAGATTTGTGTCCTGTTTTTTTACATCTCTCTCAACCATGTTCCACAAATGGATTTGGATCAAATCTTGCTCAAAATTGGAGAACACAAACAGAAATCGACATTTCAGACTTGGGTTTGCTGTAGTTTCATCAGACGCTGGAATACATTATTTTAGATGGCACTCGCCCAGTGAGGGAGTGTTATATTCCACAGTTTGATGGGTTTTCGACCTCGTGAGTGTGTGAGCATGGCTGTTATTGGGGCGTTTCGCGGCTGACGCCGCCTGAATGACTGGTCCGAGGCAGGCGGCTAATTGGCATTCTCTGTCCATCACACATCATTTCAGTCAAGAATATATTTTTGGAGTGCGATTGTTTTTTTGTTTTGTGCCTGAAGCCGTCGTCCCTGTGGTGATGTGAATTCTATTAGATTCAGCTGAAACTTGCACCGCAACGCTGATAAACTCCTCAGTATGCAAATGTCAAGCAATTAAAGGGAGAGAACAGCCTCTAGACTCCGAGGCGCTGGAGTAGATGGACAGTTTATGATGCGCTGTCCTGTGAGTGTTTAGGCTGCCACAGCTGCATAATATAGCGGCTGATTATGACCCAGTTACCAGAGACGCTGAAGCATCAGCTAAAGTCAACTTCACATGATGTTCATGTGCCATTTACCCTTAAAAGTTATCACCAGCACAAACAGAGCCATGCTGTAATTTTATACTAATTATTTGTCACTCGTGGCTTGTGCAAAGTAGCAGAGAATTCTCTGGGGAATGCACAGACTGTAAGCTTTCTATCCATAAACCATTTGTGCTTGTACACTGTAAAACACTGAACGTCAGGTCAGCTTGAAGTTTCAACCTTCTGCACAGCTTTTTAACATTTTCTCTACTGAGTTTGTTCAAAAGATCGGAACTCACATTACAGACTGCAGTCCATTTCTTTCTCTGCGTACTTTGTTAGAGCCCTGTTCTTCAATGGTCGGGACCCCAAGCAGGAGCACCACAGAGAGTGGTGGATCATTCTCAGCACTACTGTGACACTGATGTTTTGGAGGTGTGTTAGTGTATGTTGCGCTGGTACGAGTGGATCAGACAGAAGCTCTCCAAGTCAATCAAGAACCACTTTCACATGAAACAACAGGGAGTCACGTTTGACAGAATTATTCTGGGCCTAGTTGGCAAAGGTTAAAATGCCAGTGTCTGTGTTTACGTACAAAGACGTTGCCAATCAGATTACAGAGTCAGACTGAGGTGTTTATTCTCAATCTACTCAACAATCTGATGGAAAATCTCTGTTTACATGCTCACTGCAAGTAATCAGATCCAAAATTATGCACATGCATAGAGAACCGCTTAGTGTAGATGTTACCATGACAACCAGCATCACGTGAGTCCAGTCAGAGTGAGATGAGCAGCAGTGAGCAGTGATTGTGTTTCTAACTGCTTTAAAATGACGGCAGACTCAGGAAAACGTCCTTCACATGTCCTTATTAAAGAAGGCCGAGAGGAAGACGTCGTGTTCTGAGACACATAAGCTGGACGTCCGTCCCACCGCCGTCTTTTAAAGATCAGAGCATGATCTTCGTCTCCTCTGCAGACCAGTTTCTGCTCCGCCGTGCTGAACGGTATAAACTCTCACTGTGACGCGACGCACATGCAGAACTGACTGAAACTTTCCGATAGGGAATGTAATCGGATACAGGAGTTTACACGGATATTATTCCTCTATTTAACGGATTATTGACACGATTACCCACCTCAATCAATCAGATAGGAACTGTATTCTGAATGGCATATACAGTACAGTACATATTCTGTCCTGATTAAGATATTAGTCACATTAGTAACAGATTATCAGGCTGCATGTAAATGGGGCTTGTGGTTGCTAATGCTATCTCTGCATTCTACACAAGCATCTTCTTATGTTCTTGTACCGCCAAAGTTGAGACTTTTTTTTATCATTTCTTCTTGAAACATGTCCTACACTAACAGGTCCCTCCTGATGTCCCAACCAGAGAACTGTATTGACAGAAAGCCAAGTTTACAGTGAAAATGCAATTGCAACCAGGGTTCTGAATATATTTAAATTCTGGCAGAGCTGGAGAACAACAGTGAGGAAATGTATTTGCAAATGCATGGTTGTTTTTAATATGTCAGATTCATAGCATGAATAGAATTTTATTGTAAATATACAATTTAATTAGCAATTTGCATTTGGGTCATTCTACAGAAACACCCATTTTTGTGTCCCTAGCATTTAAAGATATGTTACACAAGAAAAACATGTTGGAATTGCAATTCATTTATATTTTAAAATAAAAGGAGTTATTTTAACAGTTACACCTTCTTGAGCCTCAATTTAGGAATATTGGTTTAGAAATCAATCATATAGAATTCCAAGCAGCACAGAAGAGCTCGTCCCCACAGCCGTGTGTGAAGGCTGAGGCCAAATTTTGAGGTAAAAAATATGTTTTGCAATTTTAAGTGCAATAATCTCTACAGGACTGTGAACTATGTGATTTAAATGACATAAAGAAAACGCTAATAAATTATAAAATATATTATGAAAGTTCCCCAGGAGTCGTGTCTCTGGTGTTACTGCGCCTCTTATTTTGAAATAAAAGTCACACCGATGTCGTCACTCGACCTCCTTTGACCTGCTTTCTGAGGATCTATGAAGAAAAGCTCACGGTGAGTCCACTGTGTCTCTCAGTTCTCAGAGATCTTCTCATTCAGCTCATGATCTCATATGAAGCTTCTAGCTGACGTCACTGGTGTGACCGACTTTATTCTGAGGTCACTGTGAAAAAATAGAAACACAAATGGATTAAATTCCATATTTTACTGGATTTTCCATGACTGACAGCTTGTGGTTTGATGTTCTGCAGCAGCCGTTCCATAAAATGCATTACGTTATTATGTGTTACACCAATGAGGATCAGTAACACCAGTGACGCCGTTGGAGAGATGGAGAGATAGAAAAGTGGACGTTTCTGTAGAACGACCCATTTGATTTTGAACAAAAGGGTGAAAAATATGCTGCCACACAATGTTAATTAAACAAAATGTAAGAAGACATATTTTAAATTGTTTAAGCCATTAGGGAATTAATAAGGTTAATGCCTGCTAGTTATTTGAATGAGGCACTTTATAGGGTAACCAATAAGATACAGTGACCCTAAGTCCTCTTTTTCTAGGACATGTCCTCTTTTTGGGACCATGAAAACACGTACAGCTGGGGTTTCATAGTTACCTTAAATGTCTGGGATTTGATTTTGTCTTTTGCTTTCTACAATCTGTCCCATGCTGCCCTTCTGCCCACAGTGTCCAGTTATACATATATATATATATATATATATATATATATATATGTCACATTGTAGACATTAGTCATTTACATATCAGTCATTAACAAAAACAGTTTTAATTCAAGAGAAAAGAGGAAGAAATTCATGTAAAACGCTCATGTAAAAATGAATGATGACACAAAAAGGCCTTTAAGTGGTACCGGAAAACGAAATATAAAACTCTAGACTGTAAGAGTTAAATCAACATGTGCTATAATTAAAGGTTGTTTGTTTGTTTTTAAATGAAAATGCCACAAAAAACTATTAGCGGCTGCTCAGAAAGAGCAGAACAGGTCCATCATTTTCTAATCTTATCCCATCTGGCATTTAAAATGCCATCACTTAAATAAAAGCTTTTACTTACAACAAACAGTTTCTTTTAACGTCTCGGGATAAAAAACCTGGAATGCCTTATTAAATTATTATCATTTTCAAAAACATAGTTCTGCGCAGGTTCATTTCTGGCAGTGCTAGAAACAGAGTTTTGGGAATATATTGAATATTACAGATGGAGTTACAATGAATTCACACATGGTGGGATATGTGCATATATTGCATATGAGCCACACGACCATTTTCAGCATTGAATCAAAACTCAGAAATGCATGAAATAGTTTTGATGAAATAAATCCACAATCCTGCAAATATCTGTTCATTTCCTCAGCTCGGTTTCTTGTCAAATCCTTTGCATCGATGATAAATCTTCCACTGTATAGTAATTGCTTTGACACAGCAGTGGTCCATTAGCTTGCTGTGGTGTTGCCCATTAAACCTACATAAGAGCAGAGCGCAGTCGGAGCGGCTTTGTAATGTAATTGCTTCTCCTCTGTGCCAAATATGGAATAACTCAGCGACACGAGTCGTTACAAGGCCAAAAATTCCACACTCACCGAGTACTGTTCAGAACTTACTGCCATTGTTATAAAAAACCTTTTAATGCTTCTTTCTTCTGTTTGTTTTTCTCAGAAAATCCCAGCTGGCCTTGAATTGACTGAACCTTCCATGATGAACTTTAAAAAGATAATAAGTTTTTTTTTTTTATCATTATAAAGTTACACTTTTGGAGATAATAAGGTTATATAAGATAAGGTTTTCTTATAACAGCGAAACAGCTGAACTTGTTAGTGACCAATGTCCTTCTTGCTTTACTTTTCCTAATAGGGGATATATCTCCAATTTGGCCTTAGATTAGAAATGAGCAGATCAGAGGGACAGTGAAGGTGGAGCAGTTTGGAGATAAAGCCAGAGAGGCCAGGTTGAGATGGTTTGGACATGTGTTGAGGACTAGTGGATATATTGGGCAAAGAATGTTGGAGATGGAGCTGCCGGGTAGAAGGAGAAGAGGTAGACCTCAGAGAAGGTTTATGGATGTAGTGAAGGTGGACATGGAGATGGTGGGTGTGAAAGTAGAGGAGGAAGTGGATAGGGCAAGATGGAGGCAGATGATCCACTGTGGCGACCCCTAAAGGAAGCAGCCTAAAGAAGACGAAGAAGATCTCCAAGTTGGCCTGGGAACGGCTTGGGGTCCCCGGGAATGAGCTAGAGGAAGCTATGGGGGACAGGGTCATCTGGGATTATCTGCACTTTCAACTGCTACCATGACCCCTTCCGGACTGAGCAGTTAACGATGATGATGATGATGATGATGATGATGATGATGTTCCTAATAGCAGAGAAAACAATGGGTTCAGTGGTTCTTTTGCTATTGCTCCTGTCCTTTCTCACCTTTGTTACTACTTCTGTCCCACCCTGGGAGACGGTGGAGGGGAGGACAAACGCAGGAGGAGTGGAGTAAACAAACAGTGATTGAGGAAACGGCTGATCCACGTCAGTTTCATCAAATTTTATATTTCAAAAATGTCGATGAGCAAAGCCTATTTTTTTTGTTTCTTGTTTTTTTTGTTATTTTTTTGTTGTGTTCTTTTATATTTTTTTATTTGATTGTATTATACACTATATTGCCACACGTATTCGCTCGTCTACCTTCATATGCATATGAACTTGACTGATATCCCATTCTTAATTCATAGGGTTTAATATGATGTTGGCCCACCCTTTGCAGCTATAACAGCTTCAACTCTTCTGGGAAGGCTTTCCACAAGGGTTAGGAGTGTTTATGGGAATTTCTGACCGTTCTTCCAGAAGCACATTTGTGAGGTCAGACACTGATGTTGGACGAGAAGGCCTGGCTCACAGTCTCCACTCTAATTCATGCCAAAGGTGTTCTATGGGGTTCAGGTCAGGACTTTGTGCAGGCCAGTCAAGTTCTTCCACACCAAACTCATCCACGTCTTTATGGACCTGCTTTGTGCACTGGTGTGCAGTCATGTTGAAACAGGAAGGGGCCGTCCCCAAACTGTTCCCACAAATTTGGGAGCATAAAATTGTCCAAAATCTTTTGGTGCTGAAGCTTTAAGAGTTCCTTTCACTGGAACTAAGGGGCCGAGCCCAACTCCTGACAAACAACCCAACACCATGATACCCCCTCCACCAAACTTTACACTTGGCACAATGCAGTCAGACAAGTACCGTCTCCTGGCAACCGCCAAACCCAGACTCGTCCATCAGATTTCCAGACGGAGAAGCGTGATTGGTCACTCCAGAGAACACGTCTCCACTGCTCTAGAGTCCAGTGGCGGCGCTTTACACCACTGCATTACACTTCGTGGCTGAGTAGCTGTCGTTCCCAATCACTTCCACTTTGTTATAATCCCACTGACAGTGGACTGTGGAATATTTAGTAGTGAGGAAATTTCACGACTGGACTTGCTGCACAGGTGGCGTCCGATCACGGTACCACGCTGGAATTCACTGAGCTCCTGAGAGCGACCCATTCTTTCACTAATGTCTGTAGAAGCAGTCTGCAGGCCTAGGAGCTCGGCTTTATACACCTGTGGCCATGGAAGTGATTGGAACACCTGAATTCAGTGATTTGGATGGGGGAGTGAAAACTTTTGGCAGTATAGTGTATCTTTTAGCCTACACTTGTACATTAGCACATACTGGGACATATTTAGAGCCAGGATGGTGAAATGGACAAAGTGTTGTGGCTCCCAAGGTGGTTGGATTTTTGTTTAAAGGACAAAATAACTCTTCTTAGCATTTTGGTTGCGACCCCTGCACTAGCCTTACACCACATGGGATCAAGTGATATTGGTGCATTTTTTATGAGTATGAAAAGGAGCACAGTATTGGACAAATATGTAATATCAGTGTCAATCTTTGGCCATATCCACCCCCACTGAGTTTTACACACTAAACATACTTATTTCCTTAAAAAGATAGAAAAAAAAATTGGTTTTCCACCATAGGGGAACAAGAGGACACACAACAGATAAATATATTTGCATAAATAAATAAGCAGTGTATGATAAGCTATATTGGCATGTGTTTCACACTGCTGTGGGTGAACAGGATTACACAGATCTGGAGCAGATGTTGTGATATTTTCCTTTTGTTGGGCTCAGAATGATCCAGCCCAGCTGGCTGGAGGAGAGAGAGAGAGAAAGAGAGAGAGAGAGAGAGAGAGAGAGAGAGAGAGAGAGAGAGACAGAGAGAGAGAGAGAGAGAGAGAGAGAGAGAGTGGATTTGCTTTGAGGATCCTGGCACACATTTAACCTGGGCAGCAGAAATCTGTGTGTGTGTGTGTGTGTGTGTGTGTGTGTGTGTGTGTGTGTGTGTCTGAAACCGTTCAGATAAAACCTATTTTACTGTTACAATGAAACAGCAACATGAGGAGCCACCTGTGAGGCTACCATCAAACACAAACCACCAGAAATGTCTAATTATAGAGACTCTTCAGTTGCTGAGCCATTTTTCAAGCTTAAAGCATCAGTTCAGCGAAAAATTGAATTTGCCCACCCCCTCAAATATAGTCCATAGGCCAGGACGCGTTTAGTGTCTGAAGTCTTCTTCTTTCCTTAACGTAGCTAACAAGTAACAATTATTTCTGCAGTTTATAGAAGCCAAGACGTTAGAGTTTGATCACTGGAGCTACGAGGCCAATGCAGATAACAAGTAATGTAAGCTTATCATCCCCCAATCAGCTCAGTTACAGCTTCAGAAACCACATACCTCCGATTGTTTGAGGTCCGAAATGGTTTGAGGAAAGTGTGTGATGATTTAGGCCTGCAGTCTGCAGCTAAATGGACATATAGTGACAATAATGGACATTATTGGATCACAGAAAATAATAATAATAATAATTATTATTATTAATGAAATAACATAATATGACAATCAGCCATGTTTAAACCATGCTTTAACAAATGTATTAATCAAGCAATGAATTTCAGTGGAAACTCTTTTCAAGGTAAAATCTGTTAAAAGTGGGAGGCGGGCTATGAGACCCTGATCATGAATGTTGGACCCACCTGGCCATGACACCTATGTGAGCGTGTCGGACATCCCATTTTAAAACCAGGGGCACTAATATGAAGCTGGACACCCTTTGTGACCAGTCTTCTGAGAAGGCTTTTCAAAAAAATTTTTTATTGAAACATGAACTTGAAACTTTATTTATTTATTTATTTCTAATAGTTTGTACTGTTAGTTTTTGTGAAGGAGTTTATAAATTATGTATTTATATTTTACCTTTAGTATTATAGATATGGTCTATATAGTAACAAGCAACAAACTAATTACTTCCTTGTTTAATTCTCTTCGTACTCTAGGGGCTCGGCTTTATACACCTGTGGCCATGGAAGTGACTGGAACACCTGAATTCAGTGATTTGGATGAGTGAGTGTCCTCTGCGCACTATGCCCCTCAGCCTCCGCTGACCCCGCTCTGTCATTTTACGTGGCCAGCCACTTCGTGGCTGAGCTGCTGTCGTTCCCAATCGCTTCCACTTTGTTAGAATCCCACTGACAGTTGCAGCTCGTTTTTATTGGCAGTTTGTTGCATCTTCTCTTCCACAGTATTTTGCCATTCATACGAAAGGTTTTAATACATGAGACATATACACACCACGCACACAGATGTTTACCATAAATGAAAACGTCTTGCCAGCTGAAACTGTTTCTCTTATCCGTCAATGAGCCGCATCTTCGAAGCAAAAGATCTGATGAAGAAGAAACTCTGGGCAGCAAAATGTTCCCGACCACGTTTTCTAATCCATAGTTGCTCGATTTCAAGAAATATTGTCTCTGAGTAGTATGCAGAGAAGATCTAAAGGTTGTTTACTCGCTGTCTCGCTCTGTTTGTGTCAACGCCTTCAATCAAACGCACAAACACACAGGAGCATGCTGGGACACCGGAGAGAATCGACTGCAGTGTTTAACATGACCTCCGAAAGGTCACTGCCATTTTCTCCTGTTCTCTGCGCTCCTCAGGTGGGACCATTATGACACTTTGTTTCTTCAAAGGCATCAATCAAAGGCGTCGCTAAGCGATTGATTGATTGGCGCAGCTCGTTAAGCCCCTTTCGTCTGGGTTCTTATCAGCACTAAGCTCCATCCACCTTGGCATAAAAGCCATGGAGAAAAAGTTTAGCGCCCAGCTGGAGGTCATGAGCTTCACTTATTTACAAAAGGAGACTCAGTAAAAAAAACACACAGACAAAGCTTTCATGTTTAACCCTTACAGGTCTGACGTTACTACTGTTATTACTATTGCTGTAATATTTCAATGCAGCATCATTACACTGTTAATATACACACTGATCAGGCATAACATTATGACCACCCCCTTGTTTTTTCTTGAGTGGATCAGACACAGCAGTGCTGCTGGACTGAGAATAGTCCACCAACCAAAAATATCCAGCCAGCAGCGTCCTGTGGGCAGCATCCTGTGACCACTGATGAAGGACTAGAGGACAACCAACACAAACTGTGCAGCAGCAGATGAGCTGTCGTCTCTGACTTTACATCTACAAGGTGGACCGACGAGGTAGGAGTGTCTAATAGAGCGGACAGTGAGTGGACACAGGGTTTAAAAACTACAGCAGCACTGCTGTGTCTGATCCACTCGCACCAGCACAACACACTAACACACCACCACCACGTCAGTGTTACTGCAGTGCTGAGAATGATCCACCACCCAAATAGTACCTGCTCTGTGAGGGTCCATGGGGGTCCTGACCACTGAAGAACAGGGTAACAGAGTATCAGAGAAACAGATGGACTACAGTCAGTAACTGTAGAACTACAAAGTGATATATATATATATATATATATATATATATATATATATATATATATATATATATATATATATATTCCCCTTTAATTTTCTTGTTGCTACATAGTTTGAATAGAATTGCTTTCCTTTACATTGTGTCAATAAACTTTTGTGTTGAATGGACCAATAGAAATGCTTAAAAATGCAGTGTAAGTACAGCTTTATGCCTGCATTTACCATTTTGTCTTTGCTTTGATGTAAAAATGGCATAAACAAGGTAAAAGTGAAAGGACAAACACAATTGTGGTATGGAATGAATGTTTAGAATCTGCACAGAATTTCCGTGGATCTTTGTCAGCGTGTTTCAGTGAGCAATAAGAATTCATGCAGATGAAAGAAGAGGCATTTCAAGGTGCAAACACCTACCTCCACAGAGAGAGGCAGGCAATGTGCTGCAGAGTTATTGGAAAAAGTCTGAAAAACCGGTCTGCTGTTTCCTCAGCTTTCCCTTACACCAAAAGTTTGAAGCGAGGGGGTCTAACATTTCGCTGTCGTCAGAAGAAAACCTTGTATCTCCAGAATGGTAACTTTACAGGAGAAGAAAAAAAATCTACTTTACTTTTAGTGTAAGTCAATGGAACCAGAAAGTCATTTTATGGCATTGCTTTTAGTCCAGTCACCATGAAATTTACACACAATATAAAGGACAACAAGCATTTTCAAATTATGTCAAGAAATGAAAAATGTCCAAAATGGAGACACAAGGTTTTCCTCCCGACAAAGGCGATTTACTAGCATACCTAGAAAAGCTACTGTATAAAGCTCTATTCAAGCTGGATTAGTTTTACCAGAGAACGTCCAGCAATGTAATAAATGCGTGATTTGACTGGCCGATTCATACGGACTAAATGATCTCTGTAATTTCCCCAATTTACTCCAAATAGCCTTGATTGAAACATCATCACACAGATGTTTACATCAGTATTATGCAACAGGCACCGCACTTCCGAACAATAACCTTTTTTTGCGGCTAATTTAGGCGAGTAATGTGGGTTTATTCAACTTACTAAATGTTGCCCAACAACAGAGAACATGCATTGCCTTGCGAGAGGCACATTTGATGTTTAATTTTCCTGGTTCAAACCAAGCTCCATTTTAGCTGATAGCCTGGTGGAATGGGAAAATTTGAACAAGAAGCTGCCGTGTAGGAGGTTAACTTCAGCCTGGTCTGGCTTCTAGTTTTGCGATTACATCACTGAGATATTGAGCAGGACAAATATTACTGAGGAGCTCTGAGTTTGGTGGAGTATAGGCAGTAATTCACTCTGGATTTGTTACTCAGCAGACTGGTGGGAACTGCAGACATGGCAGATTGGAACTGGATTAACATCCACTCAGCATGTCCTCAGGTAGTACTAATCCCACTCGAATAGGGCTTAAGAGGTACCTGACCATCAAAGTCTCCATCGCGATCATATTAAAACCTTATAATTTCGTTATTTTACTGCTGCTGTTCTACATCCTATGAAATCACTGGCTGTTTAAATGTTTCATGATGAATGGAAGAAAAAATAGTTACAACCCTAGTTCCAGTGAAGTTGGGACGTTGTGTAAAACATAAATAAAACAGAATACGATGATTTGCAAATCCTTTTCAACCGATATTCAATTGAATACACTACAAAGACAAGACGTTTAATGTTCAAATGGATAAACTTTATTGTTTTTGCAAATATTCACTCATTTTTTATTTGATGCCTGCAACACATTCCAAAGAAGTTGGGATAGGGGCGTGTTTACCACTGTGTTACATCACCTTTCCTTTAACACTCAATAAGTGTTTGGGAACTGAGGACACTAATTGTTGAAGCTTTGTAGGTGGAATTCTTTCCCATTCTTGCTTAATGTACAGCTTCAGCTGCTCAACAGTCCGGGGTCTCCGTTGTCGTATTTTGCGCTTCATAACGTGCCACACATTTTCAATGGGAGACGGTCTGGACTGCAGGCAGGCCAGTCTAGTACCCGCACTCTTTTACTACGAAGCCACGCTGTTGTAACACGTGCAGAATGTGGCTTGGCATTGTCTTGCTGAAATAAGCAGGACGTCCCTGAAAAAGACGCTGCTTGGATGGCAGCAGATGTTACTCCAAAACCTGTATGTACCTTTCAGCATTAATGGTGCCTTCACAGATGTGCAGGTTACCCCTGCCATGGGCACTAACACCCCCCCCCCACACCATCAGAGATGCTGGCTTTTGAACTTTGCACTGAAAACAATCCGGACAGTCCTTTTCCTCTTTGGCCCGGAGGACACGACGTCCATGATTTCCAGAAACAGTGTGAAATGTGGACGCGTCAGACCACAGGACACTTTTCCACTCTGCGTCAGTCCATCTCAGATGAGCTCGGGCCCAGAGAAGCCAGCGGCGTTTCTGGGTGGTGTTGATATGTGGCTTTCGCTTTGCATGGCAGAGTTTTAACCTGCACTTGTAGATGGAGCGACAAACTGAGTTCACTGACAGTGGTTTTCCGAAGTGTTCCTGAGCCCATGTGGGAATATCCGTTACAGAATGATGTGGGTTTTTAATGCAGTGCCGCCTGAGGGGTCGAAGGTCACGGGCATTCAGTGTTGGTTTTCTGCCTTGCCGCTTACTTGCAGAGATTTCTCCAGATTCTCTGAATCTTTTGATGATATTATGGACTGTAGGTGATGAAATCCCTAAATTCCTTGCAATTGCACGTTGAGAAACGTTGTTCTTAAACTGTTGGACTATTTGCTCACGCAGTTGTTCACTAAGTGGTGAACCTCACCCGTCCTTGCTTGTGAACGACTGAGCCTTTCAGGGATGCTCCCTTTATACCCAATCATGACACTCACCTGTTTCCAATTAACCTGTTCACCTGTGGAATGTTCCAAACAGGTGTTTTTGAGCATTCCTCAACTTTCCCAGTCTTTTGTTACCCCTGTCCCAACTTCTTTGGAATATGTTGCAGACATCAAATTCAAAATGAGTGAATATTTGCAAAAAACTATAAAGTTTATCCGTTTGAACATTAAATATCTCGTCTTTGTATTGGATTCTATTGAATGTAGGTTGAAAAGGATTTGCAAATCATTGTATTCTGTTTTTATTTATGTTTTACACAACGTCCCAACTTCATTGGAATTGAGGTTGTACATTAAATAACATTACATCGTTACATGAATGTACATTAAATATCACTTTTTCTCTTTCTTCAATAAGGTTACATTTTCAAACATTTGAGGTTTATTATGACAGCAACAATGTAATCCCCTTAGTATTTACTAACATTTCCACCAGGGGTGCTGATAATATTGGACGGCACTATATGTGGAGATGTTTTCTGAGGAGTATATAATTACACACACTATAATCTGTAGTAGAGGGTATTATAATCTGTAGTGAGCTTTATAAAAGATGTTCCATATTGTCAACTTGTTGATTAGACAATTATTATAGCAATTTAACGCCAATGATTATAGAGCCCTGCTGTAAAGACAATATGTAATGACTTTTTCTTATAATTTTTATATGTGGTTCAGGGTGAAGTACATATGTAACTGTAAAACTACACACACTGCAGATTCATACTGGATTAAAATCACTCCACAATTATTACAGTCAGACTGTAAAACTACACACACTGCAGATTCATACTGGATTAAAGTCACTCCACAATTATTACAGTCAGACTGTAAAACTACACACACTGCAGATTCATACTGGATTAAAATCACTCCACAATTATTACAGTCAGACTGTAAAACTACACACACTGCAGATTCATACTGGATTAAAATCACTTCACAATTATTACAGTCAGACTGTAAAACTACACACACTGCAGATTCATACTGGATTAAAATCACTCCACAATTATTACAGTCAGACTGTAAAACTACACACACTGCAGATTCATACTGGATTAAAATCACTCCACAATTATTACAGTCAGACTGTAAAACTACACACACTGCAGATCCATACTGGATTAAAATCACTCCACAATTATTACAGTCAGACTGTAATACTACACACTGCAGATTCATACTGGATTAAAATCACTCCACAATTATTACAGTCAGACTGTAAAACTACACACACTGCAGATTCATACTGGATTAAAATCACTCCACAATTATTACAGTCAGACTTTAAAACTACACACACTGCAGATTCATACTGGATTAAAATCACTCCACAATTATTACCGTCAGACTGCAAAATTACACACTGCAGATTCATACTGGATTAAAATCACTCCACAATTATTACAGTCAGACTGTAAAACTACACACTGCAGATTCATACTGGATTAAAGTCACTCCACAATTATTACAGTCAGACTGTAAAACTACACACACTGCAGATTCATACTGGATTAAAATCACTCCACAATTATTACAGTCAGACTGTAAAACTACACACACTGCAGATTCATACTGGATTAAAATCACTTCACAATTATTACAGTCAGACTGTAAAACTACACACACTGCAGATTCATACTGGATTAAAATCACTCCACAATTATTACAGTCAGACTGTAAAACTACACACACTGCAGATTCATACTGGATTAAAATCACTCCACAATTATTACAGTCAGACTGTAAAACTACACACACTGCAGATCCATACTGGATTAAAATCACTCCACAATTATTACAGTCAGACTGTAATACTACACACTGCAGATTCATACTGGATTAAAATCACTCCACAATTATTACAGTCAGACTGTAAAACTACACACACTGCAGATTCATACTGGATTAAAATCACTCCACAATTATTACAGTCAGACTTTAAAACTACACACACTGCAGATTCATACTGGATTAAAATCACTCCACAATTATTACAGTCAGACTTTAAAACTACACACACTGCAGATTCATACTGGATTAAAATCACTCCACAATTATTACAGTCAGACTGTAAAACTACACACTGCAGATTCATACTGGATTAAAATCACTCCATAATTATTACAGTCAGACTGTAAAACTACACACTGCAGATTCATACTGGATTAAAATCACTCCACAATTATTACAGTCAGCCTGTAAAACTACACACTGCAGATTCATACTGGATTAAAATCACTCCACAATTATTACCGTCAGACTGTAAAACTACACACTGCAGATTCATACTGGATTAAAATCACTCCATAATTTTTACAGTCAGCCTGTAAATCTACACACACTGCAGATTCATACTGGATTAAAATCACTCCCCAATTATTACAGTCAGACTGTAAAACGACACACTGCAGATTCATACTGGATTAAAATCACTCCATAATTTTTACAGTCAGCCTGTAAATCTACACACACTGCAGATTCATACTGGATTAAAATCACTCCCCAATTATTACAGTCAGACTGTAAAACGACACACTGCAGATTCATACTGGATTAAAATCACTCCACAATTATTACAGTCAGACTGTAAAACTACACACACTGCAGATTCATACTGGATTAAAATCACTCCACAATTATTACAGTCAGACTGTAAAACTACACACTGCAGATTCATACTGGATTAAAATCACTCCACAATTATTACAGTCAGACTGTAAAACTACACACTGCAGATTCATACTGGATTAAAATCACTCCATAATTATTACAGTCAGCCTGTAAATCTACACACACTGCAGATTCATACTGGATTAAAATCACTCCACAATTATTACAGTCAGACTGTAAAACTACACACTGCAGATTCATACTGGATTAAAATCACTCCACAATTATTACAGTCAGACTGTAAAACTACACACTGCAGATTCATACTGGATTAAAATCACTCCACAATTATTACCGTCAGACTGTAAAACTACACACTGCAGATTCATACTGGATTAAAATCACTCCATAATTATTACAGTCAGCCTGTAAATCTAGACACACTGCAGATTCATACTGGATTAAAATCACTCCACAATTATTACAGTCAGACTGTAAAACTACACACACTGCAGATTCATACTGGATTAAAATCACTCCCCAATTATTACAGTCAGACTGTAAAACTACACACTGCAGATTCATACTGGATTAAAATCACTCCCCAATTATTACAGTCAGACTGTAAAACTACACACTGCAGATTCATACTGGATTAAAATCACTCCACAATTATTACAGTCAGACTGTAAAACTACACACGCTGCAGATTCATACTGGATTAAAATCACTCCACAATTATTACCGTCAGACTGTAAAACTACACACTGCAGATTCATACTGGATTAAAATCACTCCATAATTATTACAGTCAGCCTGTAAATCTACACACACTGCAGATTCATACTGGATTAAAATCACTCCCCAATTATTACAGTCAGCCTGTAAATCTACACACACTGCAGATTCATACTGGATTAAAATCACTCCCCAATTATTACAGTCAGACTGTAAAACTACACACTGCAGATTCATACTGGATTAAAATCACTCCACAATTATTACAGTCAGACTGTAAAACTACACACACTGCAGATTCATACTGGATTAAAATCACTCCCCAATTATTACAGTCAGACTGTAAAACTACACACTGCAGATTCATACTGGATTAAAATCACTCCCCAATTATTACAGTCAGACTGTAAAACTACACACGCTGCAGATTCATACTGGATTAAAATCACTCCACAATTATTACCGTCAGACTGTAAAACTACACGCTGCAGATTCATACTGGATTATAGTCCACAGTTATACTTGTCCGACTGCAGAATAGTACCACATTGATCTTTTCTCACCACAGAGTTTAAAAGCCGTATTTTTTCTTCATGCTGTATATAAACACCACAGCATTAATGCACTGTTCTGCCGTTTACTCCAAAAGCACTGAGCGTCTGAAAGCTCCCTCAGTGTCCATTTTTTGGCTGGAGATTTTGGTCCACATTTGCATACCTGCCCTGAAGATGTTGGTGGGGATGTGAAGGCAGAAAAAGAGGACATAAAACTAATTAAAACGCTTTAATGGCTTCCTCATTATCCGCACAAGTGATGGCCCAGCTATCTCTGCCAGGAGTGAAATTACTGCACGGCATGGGGACTGTGTGTGTGTGTGTGTGTGTGTGTGTGTGTGTGTGTGTGTGTGTGTGTGTGTGTGTGTGTGTGTGTGTGTGTGTGTGTGTGTTTTGTGCGTGTATGTTTATGCGTGTGCACACATACGCTATCATGTGTACCTTAGTATAGGAACTGTCTATATCCAAAGTGTAATAATTAGGCACTCAGCTCAAGGCTAACAATTGTACAGCCTGCAGAGATTTTTGTTTTATTTTCGTTTTTAATGTTGAGCCAGAAGCCGTTTTGCTCCTGCACTGTATTTACAGGTGGGTGTATTAGTTGGTAGTAGCTCATACACCGATCAGGCATAACATTATGACCTTGTTTCTATGCTCATTGTCCATCTTATCAGCTCCACTTACTGTATAGCTGCACTCTGTAGTTCTACAGTTACAGACTGTAGTCCATCTGTTTCTCTGATACTCTGTTACCCTGTTCTTCAGTGATCAGGACCCCCATGGACCCTCACAGAGCAGGTACTGTTTGGGTGGTGGGTCATTCTCAGCACTGCAGTAACACTGACGTGGTGGTGGTGTGTTAGTGTGTGTTGCGCTGGTCTGAGTGGATCAGACACAGCAGTGCTGCTACAGTTACAGTTACAGTCTGTAACTGTAGAACTACAGAGTGAAACTATACAGTAAGTGGAGCTGATAAAGTGGACAGTGAGTGTAGAAACAAGGAGGTGGTCAGAGTGTTACGCCTGATCGGTGTAGATGTATTTAGAGATCATTTCATTTTGTTCAAATGATAATTATTTAAATTTACTTGTTGTTGACTCCGTTCTTGTAATAATTCTGCCAGGAATCTAATTTACATGTTTCTCCACTTCACCACAAATGCTGATGATCAGGCGAGACATGTGTGTTGTCTGAAGTTTGCTCGTGCCAACTTGTGCACATTTGATTTTTGGCCAAACTATCACTTTAACAGAGCGTGAGATTTGGGCGTAACCCTGCAGATGAATCTGGAACAGACATTTGACCTCCAGCCTTCAGCGCTGTTACTCTGAGGATTCTTGATGTTGGCATTTGTCCTTGCCAGAACACTAAAGCCTCGGTCCAGATCATTTCCCATAATTCCTCTGGCTGCCTAGCAAAAGCTGTTCTGGCATCTTGTAGAGATTCTGTTGTTGAGGATGCCTTTCTGTTTCCGGATTTTCTCCACCCTTTTGCCATGTTTGTACCTTCTTTTCCGAGCCTGGCTCTTCCCTCTCATCATTTTTCACACCTGTGGTTCATTTCCTTGACTGTTCCTTTAGATAGATAGATAGATAGATAGATAGATAGATAGATAGATAGATAGATAGATAGATAGATCCATTTCAGTGCTATTGTAAGGAATTCTTAGCGTCTTAAAGCCACGGAAACGTCCTTTTCTTTAATGCTATTGTCACACATCCCTCCGGATCTGACCAGCTAGAGAACTACAACTCCCAGAACTCCCTTGGAGTCATTGGCCTCCTTCACCAGAATACTAATTTGCTGCCCCTGTCTTGTTTTTCCCTGTGCTCTAGAGTAGTTGGAATAAAAATCCTGGACTTGAGTCAGCACTCTGTGGGTTGTTGCTTTTTTCCTTGTATTTCCTTTTGCGTATCGCGCCGTGTTTCCAGGAATTTTCGGCTCTGCCGTTTGCTTTCGTCCTTTTTGATCTTGGTTGCCTGCTTTGGTAAGTTTGTCTGGTTGGATTAATTTGGATCTGACCCATCTGCCTGTTTACTGACAGCAATTTTGGATGATGCTTTAACCAGTAAAGCCTCTTTTTCCAGTTGCATCTGGTCAGTTCTCAGGGCTGTGGTGCTACAGCTTTGTCCTGCAGTTGTCCAGTGCTTCCGTGGTGAGCTGCAGTATGGGTTACAAGCGATCCAGATGCACTGCATCCATTTCAGTGCTGTTGTGAGGAATTATTAATGTCTTAATGCAACGGAAACTTTAATGCTGCTTTAACGCTTTTGTCCCACATCCCTCTGGATCTAACCAGCTAGAGAACTCCAACTCCCAGAACTCCCTTAGAGATCATATGACTGATGACTCACCATCCACAACCAATCTAGAATAGTTGGTATCTAAAGCCCAGACTTTAGTTTTTCAGTTCTTGCTTCTTTCTTCTGAGCTACCGCATATTTTTCTAGTATTTTGCTTTTGGACCCTCCTCTGCTGTCGCTGCAGGCTGGCATGGTGGCCTACAGAGCAGCGCTAGTAGCTGTTAATGAAGTGATGTAGCTTTTTGTTTGTGCTCTTTTTTCATTCTGTTCATTCATTCTCATTTGTTTGATTTATGTCTAAAACTGAAGTTTGAATGAACTGCGAGCGCCGATGCTTTTCAGTCTCCTTTGGATAAACGGCAAATGTCAATGTGATGTACCATTATTACTATAGTCTGGAGACAAAGCAGGAAAACACGTCCTGATTATTTTTCCAGGCTGTTTTAAATATGATTCACCTGTCCTGTCATGTGACACAAGTGAGATCACCACAGCTGGAGGAAACGGCCGGAAAATCTCGTCTCGTCTGTTTACGTAAAAGTCTCTGACGACACCTGACGACGTATCCGGTTCTTGAAGGGTCGTCCTGTTTCATAGGGGGAAGATTTCATTCTTCTAACTCGATTTCAAGGGGGAGGGTTACTCTCGAAAACAAGGGGTAGTGGTAAAAGTCTAAGCTGCAGTTTAACCTCTTATTCTTCCATGTATGTTTTGGTATTTCTATCTGAATTTACGTGACCAAAGTGTAAGGCAAATTATTCAGTAACTACATGAAATAAATGCAGATTTTTATTTATTTATTTATTTATTTATTTGTAAAAGCCCCTCAAATGAACAGAACATGTGTTTTCTGATCTCCACATGTCACTACATGCTCACAATTTACTGCTGAAAGCCAAAAATCTCCACCGCTCTTTGTGTTATTTTCTAAAAGTGATGTTTCCAGAGCAGATCACTGAAGAGACCCCGTCTGTTTATAGTTTAGAGCCCAGATTTGGGGAAAAACGACTTTCAGTAGAAAAACAAACTGAGTTCAGCTTCTTTTATTATAAGGGTTTAAAATGACATCACCGTCTATTAGACTGGAGAGAAGAGCTACAGCCTCACACGACGCCCAGCTTCTGAATGGAGCTTATGGAATATGAACGTTATGAAGAACATGACCGAGTGCGGTTTGGACCCACCGGTGGTCCCGATCAGTCTAAGAGGCTACAAGTCTTATTAGGTTGAATGTAATGTTTGCCAGCGTTTGGTCAAGCTTGACTAACCTCACCACAGTAGCTTCAAAAGAATGCGCTCGTGGGCGGAGCACGGATAGACCAATTATGATGATTTCTGAAGAAGCCCAATACGCAAACGGCTCATGTTGCCCCGTGTTACAGTGTTTTGTCTCTGAGTGACAGTAATGGTCAGATGCTGTTCTCTCTTTTCTTCTCGCCTGCAGCCTGCGGCCTGATGGGCCACATTATCTCCTATTAGCTAATCACCCAATCAGAGACGGAAACACTCTGCAGGCGGACTCTGGCTGATATGTATCCGCAGCGACGGAGCAGCCATTACACACCACGCACCAACACTCGCCCTGCAGAGACTCCATCACACTTTATTCCATCTGACTGCGCGTCAGGATTGGGATTAAGCGGATGTTTAGCGCATCACTAGCCTCCAGGGGACGCACATTAAAGTGGGACACTTATGGAACAGTGGGGACTGACAAGAGACTCTGAGACTGACCTTCACTGTCACTGCGGCTTTTGCAGCATTGAGTTACTGCTATGCTACAAAACCAACACGCCCTCTTTTGCCCCTCAGGGAAATCATTAGCTCTTCGTTGCGTTATCATCTCGCTTGGATTTGCTGTTTAAAGCTTCTGTGATTTTTTGGGCTAAAATACAGACCATCAGCCAAAACACGTTTGGTATCTGAAGTATTCTTCTTATATGCATTCGTTCCTTACAGGAGTCGCTATAAATCGAATGCAGTTTTAAAATATGTGATATCAGGAATGGCTTCTATAGGTCTGGTCAACAGAGGAGAGCGTGTTTGAGGAACACTTCCGTTTCCCATTCAAGTATTCTTAATGTGATGTCTCCCACCCTTTGCAGCTATGGTTAGGAGTACGTTTATGGGAATTTTTGACCGTTCTTCCAGAAGCACATTTGTGAGGTCAGACACTGATGTTGGACGAGAAGGCCTGGCTCACAGTCTCCACTCTAATTCATCCCAAAGGTGTTCTATGGGGTTGAGGTCAGGACTCTGTGCAGGCCAGTCGAGTTCTTCCACACCAAACTGGCTCATCCGTGTCTTTATGGAGCTGCTTTGTGAACTGGTGCGCAGTCATGTTGGAGCAGGAAGGGGCCGTCCCCAAACTGTTCCCACAAAGTTGGGAGCGTGAAATTGTCCAAAATCTCTTGGTGCTGAAGCTTTAAGAGTTCCTTTCACTGGAACTAAGGGGCCGAGCCCAACTCCTGAAAAACACCCCCACACCATGATCCCCCCTCCACCAAACTTTACACTCACAATGCACTCAGACATGCACCGTCTCCTGGCAACCACCAAACCCAGACTCGTCCTTCGGATTTCCAGACGGAGAAGCGTGATTGGTCACACCAGAGAACACGTCTGCACTGCTCTAGAGTCCAGTGGCGGCACTTTACACCACTGCATTCCACGATTTGCATTGCATTTAAGTGTACATTCCTTCTTTTCTGCATAATTTAATTACTGAGAATAAACAGTTATTCAGAGTGGTTTGATGTGAAATGTTTTTTTTGTAGAGAAACTTATAGACCCGTCTTTATAGTGGTGGTGATGGGAACCAGGTGTCACCATGACTACAACACACATATAGGCATTTTATTTACTATCCAGAACCACTAGTGAACCTACACGAGTCTTCTGAGTTTATATATGTAATGTTGATGATCGTAAAATAGTGACGCCATGAATTAATTTTCCAGGCCAAAAATTCCAAACCTGTAGTAAATCGGAGAGTGTGTTTACATGCACTCAATGATCCGATAACTGCAGAAAGTCCGATTTTGTCAGTAATGTTAAGAAATCAGATGATGGTGAAACTCTGGGTCTACATGAGTCAGACAGTAATTGCTACTTTACCTGAAAATACGAACATCCGTCATCTAGAAGACGAAGAATATTTAAAGCCTTTATTTTGTCAAGCATGTAGTCGGTTTCAGCATTGTTCAAAAAGTGTGTTTTACGGCGACGCTGCTCACTTATTTCTGTTACAGCCATCTGTTTTCACGCATGTGCAGACTGAGAAATCTGAAAGAGTAAGAGTTCAGTCGGGGGCAGTCGGAGGTCAGGAAACCAGCCCTGTGACCAGAAGGTGGCTGGTTTGATCCCCTGAGCCGACAGTCCATGACTGAAGTGCCCTTGAGCAAGACACCTAACCCCCAACTTCTCCCCGGGCGCCGTGGATAGGGCTGCCCACCGTTCCAGGCAAGTGTGCTCACTGCCCCCTAATGTGTTTGTTCACTAGTGTGTATGTGGGTGTTCCACTGCACCGCACGTTAAATGCAGAGGTCTAATTCCACAGTGTGCAAACACACACAGAGACAAATGGTTGTTAATTCTAATTCTAACATGTGCTGAGAAATCCGATTACTGAGCCAAGATCCAACCTTATTATTAGATTCCTTAATCAGATTTCTAGACCTCACTCGGATCTAAGAGCGTGTGCTGTTTACATGACCATTTGAATAATCAGATGAATACTGAAGTCTGATTATGATCAAATACTGAGTGCCTGCAAACGCACTCAGTGTCTCAGACATTATAAAGCGTATTCATAACCAGTTCTTTTATTAGCCTTCTGTGTGGTAGCCTGTCATTAAACTCTTCACCACCAGTGTGTAGGAAAAATACGGCACGTTTCTCTGGATTTTAGTCCGACTGCTTGTACATCACAACACTTTTACTTATGCAGAAATGTTTAAAAAATTGGTGGAATTCCCCTTTAAAGGTTTGTGTCCGACCACGTCATGTTTTCAGATAATTCTCCAGGGCTGTTTACTACTTAGGCCGGTGCTTTTGTGTTTGAGCCATGCTAAAAATACAAAACAAATTTGTCCAAATTTAGCATAATCACAGTAATTTACACACTTACAATCACTTTGCCTAAGTGGCCGTTTCAATCAGCCTCCTACGGCTTCCCGCCAAAAAGAGAAAAAAGGCGAGAAGGGATGAGCGGCATGAGTCGCATGAGTCGCATTTATTTGGATTCTGGTGTATTGTTTTAGTTATTTTTTATTCCAGTCATTCTCTGTTTACTTTGGGGCCTATTTAAGCAATGCAGTCCATAAACATGCATGGTGGCTCTGGAGAGAGAAATAGAGAGAAAAGCTGGAGGTGAATTACAGCTAAGAAAACACAGCGGAGAGACGGACATTAGCCCGCTGCTTTCCCTAATGAATCTCTCACCAGCTCCCACTAAAGACACAGTGCGTTTACTCTTTCATCTGATAAAGGCGATGTTTCTCTTTGCAAACAGCCGCGTGTCTTTGTGCTGCAGAAACAATGTGGAGTGATTACGCAGTGAGCAGAGAGGACGGCGTGAATAATGCGATTAGCAATGTGACAATAGCTGGAGCAGCAGGACGCTGGCAGGATTGACATGTAATCCACGGCCTGGTGCTGCGTCCACAGGCAGGACACACGCCGCCCAGCATACACCACCCAGACTGAGTGAAACCCCCGCACAGTCTGCTCTGGAGAGAGAAAACACCAGCTTTGCACAATGACCAGCTCTCTGTGTTTACTCTGTTCATCAGAAGGCTTATTCAATTGCACTGAAGATGCATTTACATATTTACGTCTGTACTAGTTTAGTCTTACAATAGTTGGTGAATAATTAGAATAATTGTGAATATATGTATAGATAGATATTTTATTTAGTAACTCTTTGGCAACAACTCACAGTACTTAATGAATAATTCATAGCAGTCACCAAAAATTATAGTACACCCCATTTCCAAAAACGTTGTGATGTTGTGTAAAACGTAAATGAAAACAAAATGCAATGATGTGCAAATCATTTAAACCCTGTATGCATTTAAAATAGCATGAAGACAACGCATCAAATGTTGAAACTGAGAAATTTGATTGTTTTTTGAAAAATTCTTATTGGAAATCATGAACACGGTGTCCTCCAGGCTAAAGCCTATATCGCTTGTTATCAGCAGTTAAAAAGCCAGGATCTGTGATGGTTTAGGGGGGCATTAGCGCACATGGCATAGGTGACTGGCACATCTGTGAAGGCACCATCAATGCTGAATGATATATACAGATATTGACAACATAAGGCTTTAGCAGAGCTCAGTAACGCTGAGATTAATAACTGATCACATTGATTTATCAGTCTACTCAGGCTTTAGCAGAGCTCAGTAACACTGAGATTAATAACTGATCACATTGATTTATCAGTCTACTCAGGCTTTAGCAGAGCTCAGTAACGCTGAGATTAAAAACTGATCACATTGATTTATCAGTCTACTCAGGCTTTAGCAGAGCTCAGTAACACTGAGATTAAAAACTGATCACATTGATTTATCAGTCTACTCAGGCTTTAGCAGAGCTCAGTAACGCTGAGATTAATAACTGATCACATTGATTTATCAGTCTACTCAGGCTTTAGCAGAGCTCAGTAACGCTGAGATTAATAACTGATCACATTGATTTATCAGTCTACTCAGGCTTTAGCAGAGCTCAGTAATGCTGAGATTAATAACTGATCACATTGATTTATCAGTCTACTCAGGCTTTAGCAGAGCTCAGTAACGCTGAGATTAATAACCGATCACATTGATTTATCAGTCTACTCAGGCTTTAGCAGAGTTCAGTAACACTGAGATTAATAACTGATCACATTGATTTATCAGTCTACTCAGGCTTTAGCAGAGCTCAGTAACGCTGAGATTAAAAACTGATCACATTGATTTATCAGTCTACTCAGGCTTTAGCAGAGCTCAGTAACGCTGAGATTAAAAACCGATCACATTGATTTATCAGTCTACTCAGGCTTTAGCAGAGCTCAGTAACACTGAGATTAATAACTGATCACATTGATTTATCAGTCTACTCAGGCTTTAGCAGAGCTCAGTAACGCTGAGATTAAAAACTGATCACATTGATTTATCAGTCTACTCAGGCTTTAGCAGAGCTCAGTAACACTGAGATTAAAAACTGATCACATTGATTTATCAGTCTACTCAGGCTTTAGCAGAGCTCAGTAACGCTGAGATTAATAACTGATCACATTGATTTATCAGTCTACTCAGGCTTTAGCAGAGCTCAGTAACGCTGAGATTAATAACTGATCACATTGATTTATCAGTCTACTCAGGCTTTAGCAGAGTTCAGTAACACTGAGATTAATAACTGATCACATTGATTTATCAGTCTACTCAGGCTTTAGCAGAGCTCAGTAACGCTGAGATTAAAAACTGATCACATTGATTTATCAGTCTACTCAGGCTTTAGCAGAGCTCAGTAACACTGAGATTAAAAACTGATCACATTGATTTATCAGTCTACTCAGGCTTTAGCAGAGCTCAGTAACGCTGAGATTAATAACTGATCACATTGATTTATCAGTCTACTCAGGCTTTAGCAGAGCTCAGTAACACTGAGATTAATAACTGATCACATTGATTTATCAGTCTACTCAGGCTTTAGCAGAGCTCAGTAACGCTGAGATTAATAACTGATCACATTGATTTATCAGTCTACTCAGGCTTTAGCAGAGCTCAGTAACGCTGAGATTAATAACCGATCACATTGATTCATCAGTCTATTCAGGCTTTAGCAGAGCTCAGTAACGCTGAGATTAATAACCGATCACATTGATTTATCAGTCTACTCAGGCTTTAGCAGAGCTCAGTAACGCTGAGATTAATAACTGATCACATTGATTTATCAGTCTACTCAGGCTTTAGCAGAGCTCAGTAACGCTGAGATTAATAACTGATCACATTGATTTATCAGTCTACTCAGGCTTTAGCAGAGCTCAGTAACACTGAGATTAATAACCGATCACATTGATTTATCAGTCTACTCAGGCTTTAGCAGAGCTCAGTAACGCTGAGATTAATAACCGATCACATTGATTCATCAGTCTACTCAGGCTTTAGCAGAGCTCAGTAACACTGAGATTAATAACCGATTACATTGATTTATCAGTCTACTCAGGCTTTAGCAGAGCTCAGTAACGCTGAGATTAATAACTGGTCATCACATTGATTTATCAGTCTACTCAGGCTTTAGCAGAGCTCAGTAACACTGAGATTAATAACTGATCACATTGATTTATCAGTCTACTCAGGCTTTAGCAGAGCTCAGTAACTCTGAGATTAATAACCGATCACATTGATTTATCAGTCTACTCAGGCTTTAGCAGAGCTCAGTAACTCTGAGATTAATAACCGATCACATTGATTTATCAGTCTACTCAGGCTTTAGCAGAGCTCAGTAACGCTGAGATTAACAACCGATCACATTGATTTATCAGTCTACTCAGGCTTTAGCAGAGCTCAGTAACGCTGAGATTAATAACTGATCACGTTGATTTATCAGTCTACTCAGACTTTAGCAGAGCTCAGTAACACTGAGATTAATAACTGATCACATTGATTTATCAGTCTACTCAGGCTTTAGCAGAGCTCAGTAACACTGAGATTAATAACCGATCACATTGATTTATCAGTCTACTCAGGCTTTAGCAGAGCTCAGTAACACTGAGATTAATAACTGATCACATTGATTTATCAGTCTACTCAGGCTTTAGCAGAGCTCAGTAACACTGAGATTAATAACTGATCACATTGATTTATCAGTCTACTCAGGCTTTAGCAGAGCTCAGTAACACTGAGATTAATAACCGATCACATTGATTTATCAGTCTACTCAGGCTTTAGCAGAGCTCAGTAACGCTGAGATTAATAACTGATCACATTGATTTATCAGTCTACTCAGACTTTAGCAGAGTATATTTAATGAATGATTAAAAATAGATATTCAATAATACATATACGTTATGAACTAATTCATGGTAGTTACTCAATAACTCCGGATAATGAATAACTTACAGTACTTATTGATTAGTTTATAGTAGTTACTAAGTAATGTATGTGTTTTAATTATGAGTATGAAGTAATAACCTGTTGTAGTTTTTAACTAAAGCATTAAGATTATTAATTCAGTGCTAAGCCTGCAGTTGAACGATAGGGGATCTATTGTTGTTTAGCTTGTTTATAGGAAAGTAAATACATAAGGAAACACATTCAAATTCCCTCCATATGGTCGATGGTTTTCCATTTGTTTTCAATGTCCAGTGTCCAAAAATGACAAACAGAGCAAAATGTAAAGGATTTTTTTCCCCTCCTCAAACCAAGACTGTGTACACGTCAATAAGCTTCGATCAAATTCAGATGATAATAAAAGATCTCTTCTTCTACTTGCAGGCACAAACGTGGCGTGTATTGAAGCAGATGATCTGCCGTTTGACAGTATTTCTCTGCTTCTTTCAGCTACTAAAGAGAATTGATCTCCAACTGGATCTGTGACTTCTAAGGGCTGACACAGACAACACTGAACGATTTGAGCGACTGGAGTGACTTTGGTGGCCTTGACTTTTCCTCGAAAGTGAAGCTAGAGGGGACGTCTCCCGTTTTTGCAATTCATCACTTTAGTGCTGACACAGACGGCACCATGGCACGCTTCTCAGTTTAAAGCAGTGGCTTCTTTTTAATCCTTTGAAAAGGCGAAATGCTGCTGCCTCCCACAGTGCTGGACTGCAGAAGGACACTCAGCTTATTATACTCTGTGTAAGAGAAAAAAGCACAGGATTAAAATCATACATGCTGCATCTGCCTGAAGACAGATTTTGTTTTGTTTTGTAGACACATCCAGTGAATTTTCTAAAAACTGCATCGCAACAGCAACAGCCCTGCTACGGCTTATGACTGGACAAATGCACCAAGAAAAATGCCTCGTCCTAACAGCATGTGAACATTCAAATGTAACATTGCTTTGCGTGGGAAAGCCTTGAGGACGTCTACACTGGAAACAAGTCTTTTTGTCAAGTGAAAATGTAAGTAAATGTAAAAGGGGCTAACAAAGTATCAGAGAAACAGATGGACTGCAGTCTATAACTGTAGATCTACAAGGTGGAGCTGATAAAATGGACAATGAGCATATAAACAAGGTTTTAACGTCATGGCTGATATATTTACATTGAATATATATGTATATATATATATATATATATATATATATATATAGGCCATACCCCTCCAACTGTGACTGATGTCTTACTTTTGAGATGCTTTACCTGAGTGTACAAAAAGAAAGAACAACACTAGAACGAAGTTTCTACTTTACTTGATGAGTTGTTTTTTTCACACTTTCCATTGCTACTGACTGAATAATTAACCTGTTCTCACCTTGTGTGTGATGGAGTAAACAAATAAGCAGTACAGCTCTCTACTGGAATTCATAATGCGCTCTCTACCCACTTTTTATTAGAAATCCCTACCTTGTAGCGACACCTTGTTGGCGTATAGTCACAGACTGTAGCCCGTCGATTGATGTACAGTGTTCTGTTAGCCGTCCCCAAGACCTTAATCAGTGGGCAGTTTCTGACCAAAGTGCAAATCTAGGCTGGAAGTTTTTGAGCGGTGAACCACTCTCAGCCACTCTCTTGGTTGTATAAACTCCAGAAACACTGCTGTGTCTGATACACTTATACCAGCACTGCATACACTGCCATGCTACTGCCGTGCTACTACCATGCGCGAGGGGGCCGATAAATTGTGCATCAAGAGATGGGCTACACCCTGGAATAATAATAATAATAATAATAATAGTAATAATAATAATAATAAAAGTGCTGGGGGTATTAGTAGTAGTAGTAATAGCAGCTGTTGTAGCAGTAATACTTATATTAGTAGTAATAATAGTAATGGTAGTAGTATGTGGCATGCACCCACCCCCCGGGCCCTGACAATGAGTAGTAGTAATAGTAGTAGTAGTAGTAGTAGTAGTAGTAGTAGTAGTAATAATAATTGTAGTAGTAGTAGTAGTAGTAGTAGGATTAGTAGTTGTAGTAATAGTAAGGGTAGGAGTAGTAGTAGTAGTGATAGTAGTATTGGGATAAGTAGTAGAAGTAGTTGCAGTAGTAATAGTAGTAGTGATATGAGTTGTAGTAGTAGTAATAGTAGTAGTGGGATTATTATTATTATTATTATTATTATTATTATTATTAGTAGTAGTAGTAGTAGTAGTAGTAGTAGTAGTAGTAGTAGTAGGATTAGTAGTAATAGTAGTTGTAGTAGTAATAGTAGCATTAGTAGTAGTTATAGTAAGGGTAGGAGTAGTAGTAGTAGTAGTAGTGGGATTAGTAGTAATAGTAGCAGTAGGAGTAGTAATATTAATAGTAGTAGTATTACTTGACTGTTGGCAACCATATGAAAAGTATTTCTCCAAATTATCCTGTCTTCTGTTTGGGTCTTCAGGCTTCTCAATAGCTGGTTCATGATTTCTCTCATAGTTTCCATCCATCTTGTTGTTGCTGGTCATCTTCTTCCTCTTTTACCTCTGACTGTTCCATACATCACAGTCTTTTCCGATGAATCTGTCCTTCTCAGATTATGGCCAAAATAAGAAAGCTCCAATTGGTTTATCTGGGCTCCGAGTGAGAGGAGAGGCTTGGGCTGATCAAGGATCCATTCATTTTCTTTCTTTGCTGTCCAAGGCACTTCCAAAATGATGCAAAGGCATCTGGGGTTTTTTCCTGTTTATTGTCCAGCTTTCACATCGTAAAGAACCATTGAGAAGACCATAGCCTGGACATTTCTGATCTTTCTCTGTAGAGACAATTCATTGCATTTGAAGATCTTTTCAGGCTCCTTCATCCGAGTGCCAGTCTGTGTCATATTTCTTGAGTGCTGGATCCTCTGTTGTTAATAATTGATCTGAGTAGGCAAAAGCTGTCCGCTGTTTCCACATCTTCCCCATTAGAGGTAAAATTATCAGTGCTTCTTTTCTTCACATTCAGACTCTTGTATAGTGGAATTATAGGGCAGGTGGAGCTCATGAAGTGGACAGGAGGGGTGTAAATTTCTGATATCACAATGACTCAGTTATTAAGATTCCTTAGTAAATATTTAATTCAACCACAATAGCTCACACTTCACCATAATTTGATTAGATTCAGATAGACTATGTACATACTGACATACAGACACATGTACATAGTGACATACATGATAGAGATGTATACAGTAGTAGTAGTAGTAGTAGTAATTTTAGTAGTAATAATAGTTGTGATAATATTAGTCATAGTAGTAGTTTTAATTGTGATAGTAGTGGTAATAGTAGTAGTAGTAGTAGTAGTAGTAGTAGTAGCATTAATTCTAGTAGCAATAGTAGTTCTAATAGTAGTCATATTAGTAGTCATAGTATTCATAGTAGTTGTAATAATAATAGTGGTAGTAGTTGCAGTAGTAGTAGTAGTAGTAGTAGTAGTAGTAGCAGCAGTATTAATAGTAGTTGTAGTAGTAGTGGTAGTAGTAATATTGATAGTAGTAGTAGTAGTAGTAGTAAAATTGGTAGTAGTAGTAGTAGTAGTAGTAGTAGTAGTAGTAGTAATAATAATATTGATAGTAGTAGTAGTAGTAGTAGTAGTAGTAGTAGTAGTATTAATAGTAGTAGTAGTAGCAGTAGTAGTAGTAGTAGTAGTAGTAGTAGTAGTAGTAGTAGTAATATTAATAGTAGTAGTAGTGGTAGTAGTAGTAGTAGTAGTGGTAGTGGTAGGAGTAATATTGATAGTAGTGGTAGTAGTGGTAGTAGTAATATTGATAGTAGTAGTAGTAGTAGGAGTAATATTGATAGTAGTAGTAGTAGTAGTAGTAGTAGTAGTAGTAGTAGTAGTAGTGGTAGTGGTAGGAGTAATATTGATAGTAGTAGTAGTAGTAGTAGTAGTGGTAGGAGTAATATTGATAGTAGTAGTAGTAGTAGTAGCAGCAGCAGCGGTAGTGGTAGGAGTAATATTGATAGTAGTAGTAGTGGTAGTAGTAATATTGATAGTAGTAGTAGTAGTAGTAGGAGTAATATTGATAGTAGTAGTAGTAGGAGTAATATTGATAGTAGTAGTAGTAGTAGCAGCAGTAGTGGTAGTGGTAGGAGTAATATTGATAGTAGTAGTAGTGGTAGTAGTAATATTGATAGTAGTAGTAGTGGTAGTAGTAATATTAATAATAATAGTAGTAGTAGTAGTAGTAATATTAATAATAGTAGTAGTAGTAGTAGTAGTAATAGTAGTAATATTAATACTACTACTTAATGCTAACACTACTACAAAACTTTTATTTGTATTATATTTTGAAAAGACTTAGAATAGCCACATGTTTTATTGAATATTGTTTAAATAATGATATTCAGTTGTAACATTACAAATCTATGCAGGATAATCATCATCCTCCCACCACACAACGTGATCAGCGTTTTATACCCCTAGCGACCGGGGGTGGAAGTGCAAGGGAGGAATTTCTAATAAAGGCCGTGGGGAGTGTAGATATTTCCTCAGTTGCTCTGGACATGATTTCTCTTCTTTTTTTATTACTGCAATTGTTGCATCACTGAATATTCCACTTGCCTCCCAGGGCCTCAGATATATGCTCAAATCATAAATTATTTATACTACACATCATCATTAAGCAAAGAGTCATGTATGCTTATTTACATTTATTACTTGCTTGCCCATGACACTGTAATAACAAAGCAGAGTAAGTGCACACGATCCTCTGAAGAGAAAACCATCTGATCTGCTGTTATTGAGCACAAGCACTTTAACCTATCGATCGTTACTCTTCATGAAAGATCTTCTGCTGGGTTACAAGGAGCAAACACTGACAGCATAGCAATATGGACTAGAATAACTCATAATTTGAAGGTTTACTGTAATGCCACACATGTTTACTTTTAAAATAAATAAATGCCTTGATTGATCAGTAAGCGAATGCAAATGCGTGCATTCAGAGCTTGCGCCAGCTGACTGCAATGAGTTATAAGGTTGGTTAAGTTCAGTAAAGTTCAGTAGCTGCTTGCCAATGTTATGAGTTCAACACTAATTACAAAACCATTGAACGGTTAAGGGGTTAGAGTGACACTGGAACCATATTATGTGAAGCTTCATTAAACTTAAATTTAAGGTTTCTTCACACTTACACATCTCACTTTCAAAAAATGGTTCTATGAAAAAAAACATATGCCAAAATGTTTCTTAGGGAAACAAATATGGTTCTTCTACTGCATCACTCCAAAGAACTCTTCTGGGCTCCAGATGTATAAAAGTCAGATGTGCATTTGGTTGAAATGGCATTTATTTTCACCCCTACCCCTTGTTTTCGAGTGTGGAACGAAGTTATAGGGCAGTGGTTGAAATCCTCCCAACAAAATGAGACCCTCAAATAAAAGAGCATCACTTCATTAATAGCTACTAGCGCCACTCTGTAGGCGACCCTGCCCGTCTGCAGGGACAGCAGAGGAGGGGAAAGTTCAGCTCCTCACTGCTGGGCTTTAGTTACATTTAAGGATCATACGCCTTAAAAGAGGGGGGCAGTTATTTATTATCACCCCCCTTAATTCTCCAGTGATGTGAAGCTGAAGTCAGATATTCTCCAGATTCTTGTTTGAATTTTCCCGTTCCACCTTAAATGATGCAGCAGTTACATTCTGGCGCTTCAGGCATCAGAACTGCTGGACTATTTAAGGTGGAACAGGAAAGTTAGCTATGCTTGTTAAGAAGGAACGACCAGAATACATCGAAACAACATCAAATTAAGATAAAACAATGTTTATCGTATTTTTTTTAAAAACAGAGAAAATTCTAACATTTCTGGGTTTCTTTGTTTGCTTGTGCACCATTTCCAGAGGGTCAGTTCATGCAGGTGAGGTTTGCACAGTGTTGGACAGCATGAAGCTCAGTGGTGGTCATAATAATGGTAGAGAAGCTTGAAATGATCTAGAAGGCTGGCAAGCAGTGAGCTCCCAATCTGTTTCCTCATTGAATGATGATCCGATCACCATCCGATGACCCAATCATAGTTTTACTTGGGGACAGGCTGAGAGGAGTCAAAGAACAGGCATTGGTCAGGTCCAGGATGAGTTAAGTGATACTTTTTAAGCCCACAAACAGGGAAATTCCACCTCCGCATTTAACCCATCTGTGAAGTGAAACACCACATACACACTAGTGACTACACACACACACTAGGGGGCAGTGAGCACACTTGCCCGGAGCAGTGGGTAGCCCTAACCACGGCGCCCAGGGAGCAATTGGGGGTTAGGTGTCTTGCTCTCAGTCTCAGTCATGGACTGTCGGTGCTGGGGATTGAACCAGCAACCTTCTGGTTACAGAGCCAGTTCCCTGACCTCCAGCCCACAACTGCCCATAATCCATATAATAACCAAGGCAAACATCACAAGATAGGGCAAGGCAAGGCAAAATCCACAAAACAGGCAGAAAGTCAAAAAACCAAAGTAGCAAACAAACCAGGCGTAGGTACCAAAAGGGAAAGTCCAAAAACAGGGTCAAGAGAAATAACAGGCAGGAGGTCATACATAAAGATAACAAAGACAGGGAAGAAGGGTCAGTAAGTCTCCAGAGAAAACAACACTTCACGAAGCTCTGGACTAAAGCCCGGCCTTATGTCTATCCAAAACTATCACATGACCATACTGCACAGCTGTGAGGAATCAGTATTCAGCTGATCTGCGTCTCTGATAGGTCGATGGTGTTGTATCATGGGTCATGTGATTCTGCAATGGATCTTGGGAATTGTAGTCCTGAAGCGTATGTGGATTGGTAGCAGGCGTGACATCATGGCAGTTTGATCCTCGAAGTTGAGAAGAACAAAAGCTGTAATTTAACATGAATTCTTTTATCACTTCACTGAAATAAGTGGAGAAATTCTGTGGAAGGTGCAGATGCTAAACTTTCAAAACATTCCACATTACTGTTTGTAATTAGAATTAGATTAACATTTTATTAGGATTGCATTTCGATGGAAATGCATTGTGTAGAGTCTCAGTGTGTAACCAGTAGAAACATCTCTTACATTTCATACAGATCACAACTCAACTTTAACGGTTATTAATGAACTATATACATACAGAATTACTCTTTATAAACACAATTAATGTAGCAAAATGACAGTAATGCCTGTGGACGTGTAAAGGTGAACTGCTGTATGTTGGTTTAAGTCCACAGTGGAGTTTTAGTTGCGGGTGTTTACTTAAAATCCTCTGCTGAGCTGTGAGCGAGTGAGAGTGTTTGTTTAACGCCAGTGCTGACAGATGTGTATGCGTGTCAGTATGTGTTTAGTGCTGAGTGCAGGTGGGTCGTCAGGTCCTTCAGGACGGTTCGGGTTTTTAATGTTCCAGCAGAAGCCCGACGGTGGTCAAAGGTCAAACCAATACAAACAGACTTAATTAATTCCGTACAAAGTCACCTTGGCTGAGTGTGAGGAGAACTCCATGTAACGCGGTGCGTAATACAGATTCTCATTTTTGACAGAGCTATTACTTTAACAGGTACTTTTGTTGAGTTGGACCACTCGGCCGACAAAAGGAAAAAGAAAAAAAAAAACAATAAAAAAACGAAATAAATAAAACAAACCAATAAGCTGCAAGTGGCAATATGAGGGGTCCAAGAACTTTCCAGCCTGGTGAGATTTAATCCACACGGCTGGGGAATTTTCACAGACAAATGTGACAAGATAAATGCTAAGTTGAATAATAAATGATAAGTAAATGATGAGTCAGGCCTTCAATTAAGATCTTTTGCATGTACAAATTGACATTTTGACATTGTTTTTTTAAACTGCAGTCTTTGAACAAATATCATTCCACTTTCTGACATAACTTGCAATTGAACAGAAAAACTAAATCACATGACATCATTTATTCCTCTGTAGGAAAAAGAAAATAATGGCAATTAGAGTTTTAATTATTTTCAGTCTCATTGTGTGCTGTAGCACCTCCAGAAGGCCAATCTGGGTCAAATTTTGCATGCCTCATTTGACTCTCATTACACAATAGTGGTTTGAATTTTGAAATTCTGAGAGGATTTCTGACCTTTCTGATGATGCTGCTGCTGTGGCTGCACAGACTCACACTGTTTAGTGATAACCATTGCTCCACCTGTTTTCCCCCATCTCTGTATTTAAAATATTTTATACTAACGCTGTTTGCTGTTCAGAGTCGACCAGAGGACGACGGGTTCATCTTTTGAGTCTTGGTTCCTCTCAAGGTTTCTCCCTCCTGCTCTTGGGGAGTTTATCCTTGCCACTGTCACCACTGGCGACACTCATGGGGGCTCAGACCCAGATTTTTCTGCTTCGTGACAACACTTGTTGTAAATAGCACTATATAAATAAACTTTGACTTGACTTGACAAAAAAGGCCACAATAAGTAATCTTGTCATGTGCCTGGGAAGCCGAAGGCACTACAGTCTATTCACTAAAGCTGTGTTCACACAGCAGGTAAAAGTGGTCTAATTCTATTTTTTTCTCCATATGAGACGCAGATGTGTCTGTGTGTCAGTGTGAACAGATAAATCTGATACGTATCTTATGCATCAATCTACGTCAATTCAACCCCACATTCGTCATCACTTTGCGCTGCTGAGACCTTATAAATATTTGGGCTGATGTTTCTGTACAAAAAATTAGAAGAGACTTATCGCAATGGCTCAGTGTTCAAAGGCATTTAGCAAGAAATTGTCGAATGTGGCTGTAGGAGAACGAGGCTGCAGCATCAAAGAACAGCTAAAAGTCTGAAAGCAAAGTGTAAAGAATCTCAGAGAAGTGACCTTGCCCCTTTTTACAGTGAGATTGAACACATTCTGGGTGATGAGCCCAGCTGTCTGTCAGTGAAGCTTCATGATGGCCCCTGTGATGCTGGTGAAGATGAAGCCGATCCTCCAGCAGCGACTGGCGTTCGTTGGTGGTCGTGATTGTTTACCTCTGGATGACCGCGTGACGCAGCGTGAAGCTCTGTTTTTTTGCATGTGTGGGTCAGTTTAGGAGCTGATCTGTTCAGACTGATGTCACACGGATATGCTCCATATACATTCTACATCTTGGGGTCAGCTTCTGGCCCAGGTTAGGCACAGTGTCGTCAATACGTGTGGAAAGTGGTCCCGATGAAAATGGGGGGGTGGGATGTGGGCTATACCTGGGCAGAATAATTTTGCCATCCAAACTGAGTCTGGTATGGATCTGTTCCAAGTACATTTTACATATTGTGGTCACCTTCTGGCCCAGTTTAGACCCAGTTGTGTGGTTCACTTTTGCCTGACTTGTGGTCCTAATCTGGGACAGATGTGACCCACATCTAGCAACCTGGAGCCATCCGCCCAAGTGCTGTCAATCCATTCAGTAAGTGAGGCAGAAAATGGGGGATGCAGGCCAGATCTGGGCCAGATAATATTTTTGTTATCTGGGATATAGATGGGAAATTGTGACCAGCCGACCCAAAAAAAAAAGGATTTGTTGAGAAAATCAGATTTGGGCCATTTGTTCACGTCCGTAGGAAAATTTGATCTGAACGTTTTGTTTTAGTGAAGAAAAATAAGTTATGCAAATCCAAGCAAAAACAATGGGGATTCAGTGCCTTCAGAGTCGGAACCCTAAAAAGGCAAACATAAAAAGAACCAGTAAATAGCATTAGCCAATTAGCATCATGCTAATTGATGGTTACTAGCTTCCATTCACTGTTAGCAGTGTTAATCACATTAGCTTGTTTCAGCCCAATTCTGTGCTTCCCTGCTTAATCTATTTGTTCAATGAGGAGACATTTTACAGCCGTGAGTACTGGCTTCTTTGAGAACTATGACTACCCATAAGCCCCTTTCCACTGTCTCTGTGGCTGATACACCCCTTGTTCTCCTCTGAGCATCTCCAAATTTACTAGTTTTTTTTTACTAGTTTACAAATTTACTATTTTTCTATTTTTTTTCCCCCCAAATCAAATACTTTGGCTACAACAATGTATCTCTCAAAATATGCATTTAAATTGAGTTAATTTTTTGTGTAGATTGAAGTAAATAATTTTTTTACAGTTTATATAAAAGTAGCCATTTTAACAGATGAGTAAACATTTTTCATTATTTAGTGGCATGTGGTGCAGTAACTGGGCAGTTGTATCATCTGGGAGCAATGATGAGGCGGACACATGTGTGAAGAGAAGCGAGATTTATTAGGGGCAAATCCAGAATCTGGGTCAAAACGGTCCATTGTCAGAGAGCCAACACGGACAGATCAGGGAACAGACATGATGAAAAGAAACAAAGACTAAACACACAACGGAGGCCAGCAGAGCAAACACCCAACAATACTATACATACAATACACTACAAAGACCAGCAGCCAACTAGGGAAAAACACAGGGCTTAAATACAGAGACAACGAGGGTTAATACGACACAGGTGGTTAGCACAGGCGGTTACAATCAGGGGCAGGGTCTGGAAACAAGGGGGCAGGACCAGGAAGAAACAAAACAAGGGATCACATGGACAAAACCAAAACAAAACAAAAGCACATGGGGGACTGGGAGGGGCCAATAATGACAGCAGATGTTTTCCTGGTACAAAGGTCAGTTAGCTTATGCCTAGTTCACACTACACGATTTTAGCCTGGTTTTTCAGTCGCCAACTGTTTTTTGTAGATCGCCGACAGAAACCTGCGGTCGGAGGCAAATCGGCGATCACTTGGCGCTCGCTCACGCTCAAGTCGTGAAAGACGCTCGCCGAGCCGTCGCCGAGTGGTCGCCGACTATTCGCCGATGCCTGGCAAATATCTAGCATGTTTAATATTCAGCCCAGTTGGCGACTGTGAGTCAACAGCAGCGTCTAGCTACAGCCAATGGGAACGCGCAGAGAGAACCGCGTCACCGTTGAAGATCCCTCTGCGTGACAGTCGAGGACACAAGCAGAATAACGGCTACAAGAGGTTCTCGCTCTACTTGGACACAAGAAATGGAGGAACAGTTGATAGTGCTTTGGCAAGAGCACCAGTGCCTTTTTGACATGTCCAGTGACCTGTACCACAACAGAGTCGAGAATCTTCTACGTGGTATTGCTAGTTCTCACGAGAGTTTAGTTTTCGTGTGTTCTCGTGTTTTTGGACAGCAGCCAGATGAGTCGGCGATTCCCCAGGGTGAAAGTCGTTTAATTCGTGAGCCCGTGTCGCCGATCAGTCATGTACTGTGAAAGCCACAACAACTGAAAGACTCGCGATTACAGCACAACCAGTCATGTAGTGTGAATGGCACAAAAGCCTGACGACTGAAAAAGTCGTGTAGTGTGAACCAGGCATTAGTTGTGATCAGTCTCACTTTACATTGCCATGAATTTAGATGTTTTAATGAAAAGATAAATGAAAACTGTGCCGGAATTTGATTTAAATAGAAATATTGGAAAGTCAAGGGTTCTTTAGTAAAGGCGAAGCTCCTGTTTGGAATAGGTACTAATTCATAAGGAACATTCTTTATCCCACCCCTAAAGCTGAGGGGGAATTCAGGCTGGAAAAGTCACTGTTTCTGCCGCTTTCCTGAATGCCGAGCCTTACAATGAGACAGAATGAGTAATATCCAGGGAATGGCGTAATGAAAAGGTGCAGATTAGGGTCATGGCGTAATAGAATCTTACTGAGGAGAATCCACTTGTCTCATTCATCTTCTGCCTTTGTGTCGGCTGCTCTGTCATTAATATTTCTCAATAAACAGCATTTAAGGAAGCGCAGCTCGTTCTATATTTATTTATTTCCTTTATATTCTAAACCTTTTGGTGATTAATCTGCATTATGATGCCTGAGACACATTATCTGCTTAATTAATTCAATATATGAGACATTAATACTTTTTTCCAGCACCTTCTGTGATCAAAGCGGGACGGGCTTATGTGATCCAATCTGTACCTGAGAGATGTCATCAGCAGTTATAGAGAAATGATAAAAGATCTAAGAAAATTAGTGATGCATCACATGGCCTGTAACTAAAGCCTCATAGCAGCTTAACAGAAAAGTCAGAACCGAATGGAAACTGAAGTTCTGACAAAAAATTGTAAACATGAGTTTGAATTGTCTGAATTTCTGCATTAAGTCCCTCAGAACTTCAAGTACCCCTAAAGTCATAAATGAATTCACAGAAAAATGAATATTAAATGTTTTTATTTATTACTGTTGTGCTCAAGAAACTACTAAACATGGCATAGAAGCGTCCCTAAACCTCAGCACTCTTTCAGAGTCTGAAGACCCATGAATCACGCAAATTGTAGATTTCCCTCGTTCTCCTTTCCAAACTCCACCCCTTTCCCCCCTACACGGCTAGGGCACAGACTGAACAGGCTGGGATGAGACACGGCAGAAGCAAGAAAGTTCAAGTAACTTATTTTCCATTAGAACTTTAATACTCCAGCACCGGTCACTCAATGTTGCTCACATAGATCTGAGACTTCAGCCCAGTCCCATTTCTCATTTTCACCCCTAACCCTTGTTTTCCAGTGTTACCATTTCAACTGAGTTACAGGGCAGTGGTTGAAATCCATTGTAAAATCCAGGAAAAACCTTTCTGCTGTCAATGGATTAATCTTTGACTCTAACGTTGATCGCACGGAGTGCACTGATGAAGTAAGAACCCGTTTTTGTTTGAACTGAGTGGCTGACGACTTATTTTCTTAACTAGATCCAGACTGGTCAAGTGCTAAACGTGCTAAACTCCAACATTAATATCACAGGTTTTAAATAAAGGACTCACAATATGATTCGCTGTAAAGCCGCAGTATAAAACTCTAAAGAATGTCATTTCAATGTCTTACACGCTTTAAACGTCCGTGCTTCAGTCAGAAGTCGCGTCAAACCCAGGCTGAGTCCCAAACGGCTCCGTGCTCCCTAGATAAACACTGTGCTGTGCAACATTAAGCTGTCAGATAGTGACTGCCTGTCCAGTCTGAATGTGGATGAACCCCAAATGAACATTTTCAGTGATATTTTGCTCTGCTGGGTTGCAGGAGTCTGTATTTACATTCCTACCTAGTGCACTATGTAGGGAGCAGGGAGCCGTTTGAGATTCAGCCCCATCATGAGAAAAGAGGTGTTTTCAGACTGGCAGACGACTCGTGCCTTTTCTCCTCATTTAGTGGTGAATGGTTACTTAGCAACGATGCTGTACTCTAAAGGAACTACATTCCTTGGTGGAATCCTTGTTTTTGTTGATTATTATTCACAATAACTTGAACAATTA